>NW_019716270.1:10732-12503 GCF_900074925.1 Ramularia collo-cygni | reverse complement strand
AAGTTACTCTTGTACTCCACCTCTAAAATTCCGCGAACCTCCGACTAATATTTAACAGGTTATAAGCCCGGGTTTGCCGAAGGAAAAAGACCTTAACCTTAAAGTAGTAAAGGTTTCTCCTACCTTGTAAAGCTAACACAGAAAGGACACTAGTTTCTAGTACCCTATCTTATACTGCTAGGAGTTTTAATAGCAGGTTAGACAAGAAGAAAACACAGAAGACAGATTAGTTCCTAAGGGTTTGGAACATTTAACTATTAGGACTAAGGGATTATCTAACAGCTATAAGGAGTAGAGGACTCTAAATCCAAAGCCTTAAAACACATACACACCCTTCACTTTACTACTAAAGCCTTAGCAGGACTAAGCTATTTATATACTAAAAATAGAGGAAGAAAAGGACAGTTAGACCTATATTAGGATTCTAATCCTAATAAGAGAGAACTAGAAAAGATRGTTTRAACTACAGAGGGACAACCTAGAAGGAAAAGGCATCTTCTATAACATTAAGGGATTAATTAACCTAGACAATTTATTACTCCTTAATCCAGATGCTAGGGTTATAAGAATAGCTAGCTAGCCAAACTTTTAAAAGGAGAATGCTAAGTGCAGGTATAAGCTAAGATTAAGAGTTAGCTTAGATAAAGCAGATAAGATTTAATTATTAATAGATACAAAGATAGCTACTAAAATRTAGCTCTTCCTCTAGAAGAAGTAYAGYAAGGTGCTTATAGCAYATGCTATRTTAATAGTAYAAYAACTTATAAACTTTAGAATAGGAGAGGAAGAYATAGTAAGATTAGCCTAGGTATARATTAGTTTAATAGCAAAGAGGATTGCAGAGGTTAATAAAAGGGAGTTATATATAAAAGAACCTAAAAGGWAAATTAGGATCCTTCTTTTAGCACTCCCTCCTAAGTTTRAATTAACTAAGAATGCAATTATAGCCTAGCTAATACTTGCTAGGAACTATAAACAGATCCTACTTATCCTTAAATCTTAGGAAGCAAGGGACCTCTATTATAGGGAGGACTTTATAATAGCAGCCTTTAGAAGGACAAGAACATACTTCCTCTACAATAGACAACACTTTATATAAGATTATTTATAGCTAGGAAAGGCAAAGAAAGCAATTAGACTTTAGGAAAATTTCCTATCTAGAAATAGGGATTCTCTAAAGCCTAAAAAGAGAAAGATCTCTAGCAAGAAATACTCCTCCTCTTTATTAAAGAGGGTTAAGAAAAGAAGAGACTCTCTTAAAGAATTTAAGAAGGCAATAGAGGAAATAATTAGAAAAGAGGTTTCTAAACTTAGGAAAATAAGGAAGACTGCTAAGAAAGCATTCCTTACTAAAYAAGCCYAATCTAGGGAATYMTCCCYAACCTTATTAAGTGCTACCTYATTMYAATTTAAGGAGGAAACTAATAAGATTGCACACTCTTCTTTAGAGGCAAAAGGCAAGTTAACCTCCTTAGAATAGTTACTAGACTCCTRTGCCTTATCCTATATAACTAACTAACTATAACTCTTTAGATCTATAATTCCACTTTAAAGGAAGAAATGGATTAAGGTTGGGGATAGGTAGCTATAAGCTACATATAAGGGAAAGGCAGTTATAGGAGGCTAGAATAGGAAGAAAATCTTACTTAATAAAGTTTTGTTTATACCTAATTTAGGAGTTAATCTTGTTTCTTAGAATTAGTTTAGCTATTAGTATAGTGTTTAACTACCCTAGTTTACTCTAGTATTATAGGATAGAACTCCTATTATC
>NW_019716270.1:0-6097 GCF_900074925.1 Ramularia collo-cygni | reverse complement strand
CCTCTATTATTCTCCCGTACAAAGATACTATATACTAATAGAGGTAGCACTATATAATCTAGCGTAAGCACTTCTATAATTATTACGGAAATTGCAAGTTTTAAGATTAGGCGACCGAATATAGTTATAATATCTAGAACGAGTATTTAAACTCGTCGATAGAGGAGGAGGTAGAGTAGCTACTAAGTACAATCCTTAGTAAGACTAGAACGAGAAGCATATCGGCGCTAGCGCGTACGGCTAAGATAGTAGAGTATTATGTTAAGCCCGAGGTAGAGCCTAAGAAGAGGGTGCGGAAGAGTACTAGAGGAGGTAGAAAGTAGAGACTACCTTCTCCGGCAGGCTATATAATAGTATCTTAGTAGCGGTTAGGGTTTATAGAGCGTAATTCGAAAGAAATGTAATTTTAATTTAGCTCCTTGTTCCTCCTTCTAAGATCGGCATTTTCTAATTATTAATCTAAAATATATATCTAGGTGTCCTTACTTTCTCTCTACGTATCTCTACCGTATAATTAGTAGAGAGAGTTATCGTACTTAAGACGTTCATAATATAGCTAATCCTTAATATTAAAAACCTCCTTCCTAAATAGGTAATATTTTAAAATATTTTAAGGATTAGCTCTACGGATCCTAAAAGTATAAAGCCTTTCCCTATATCTATTATATATATATTTCCCGTAGGGGAATAATTACCTTACTATTATTACTTCGTAACCGAATACTAACGATAATCGTATGTGTCTAGGTTATCCGCCGAATACGCGGTAATAATAGGACCCGGGGAGCGTAGAGTACACCTAATAAGTAATTTACATAACTTTATACGCGTACGGGTAATGCCTACGAGGAGTATAAGACTACTACTTGCATTCCTTCTTTATCTTTAAACACGATCCACCTTACTTTAATATCTAACACATTCTTTAATACTCCTATACCTTACTATACCCTCTAACCTCCTATTACGGAATGTCTCCGCGGGGTCTCCCGTAGCAATATTCCCGTATAGGAATGTCTATAGGTAACGACTAGTATAGGAGAGCCTACACAGCTAATATGTTTTAGTTATACGTAATAATAGGGCAAAGCGGAAAGAATAGAATCGCTCGGAGAGCGACCCGATTATGTAATTATCCTAATTAGAGAAGCACGGACCTCCGAACTTCTAATTAGAATAAACATACTAAGCACGTTAAGTAAATCGATTAGTTCTAATTAACATGCTTAATATAATTATTATAATCATTCTTATAGTTAGTATATATAGAAGCGATATAATCCCCTATAGAGAATATCGCGTACAACTTACTATTTTATCTTACTAATTAGAATTGTGCATCCTACTTCACTTTACTTTATAGACTTCCTATAAGCTCTAACCCGATCCCGCCTAGCTTAGCCTTATAGCTTAGCTTAGTAATATTATCGAGATTTTACATCTTAATAGCTTTATACGCCCTTAAGGATGTCTAACTAATAAAGCGTTCGGGGAATACCCGCCCCTAGCGAAGTAGGAACTACCCGGTCCGACCGAACCTAGCGAACTAGYAACGGCACTATTAATGCGTTAGCTAATTAGATTAGYAACGACTCCCTTAAGGTTAGGAAACCCGAGTTCTATTATAGAGAACGTAACAAGTTCGACCTTTAGGTCGTTTAGTTAGATATGTACTTTATATTTAACCCTATAACGGACAACTTAAAACCTATCTTTGCAACAACCTTCTTAAGAGGACGTGCCTAATACTAGGTTAAACTATTCCTTCGAACCTACCTAGATAGTAACGGATAAGACGACGGCGATAGAGTGTTCGCTAGCTACGAGAGTCTTAAGGGCAAGATAAAGAGCGTGTTTAGGATCTCTAACGAGATATCTACTACCGTTCGGATTATCTAACACTTGACCTAGAAGACCTCTACTACCGAATACGCCGCTAAGTTCTAGGAGTATGCCTAACTTACGGATTAGGATAACGAGGCCCTTTAGGTTATATACCGACGAGGACTAAAGGACTCTATTAAGGACGAACTTATACGTAATAGAAGGTCTATTAACGATATAGAAGGATTAGTAAAGGTCTCGATCGACATCGACGACAAGCTCTACGAGAGAGCCCTAAAGAAGCGATACGACTCTAAACCCGCCGGAAAGGTAGGCTACCTTCCCTATAAGGATAATAGACCGAAGGGAAACAACTTCGTCTTATACGGGAACCGCTAGCTACGAGACGACTATAGTCTACGACTAATAGAGCTCGACGCAACCTAGTAGGGTCGCCGATTTACTAGAAAAGGCAAAGGAAAGCCTAAGAATTTAGGAAGTATAACTTATTATATATATAGTAAGGAAGGCTATATCGTAAGGAACTGCCGCGATAAGAATAAGGTGCATCGCGTATAGTTTAATATAATATAAAGGAAGGACGACGTAGGTCGAGGAACTAAGGAAGAACCCTCGACGAGTAATTAGCCGATTATACCCTCTAACGATATAGGACCTCCCGGATAGGAATCCCTACTAAAGTTAGAAGACTAACTACGTACGGTCTAAGAACTAGACTACACGGCTATTATAATCGAGAACGAGATTAGAGAACTTAGGAGAGCCGAGATTACTCCCTCTATTTAGATTAAGATCGACCGACTTACTAACCGATAGTAGAATATTATCGGACGAGCCGGCCCCCTCGAAAGATAAAGGCCTATAGAACTACTCTTACCTTCGGCATAGCGACTCCGATAACTCCTATAGGAACAAAGACGCATCGCTACTACTATAGACGAAGCCTTCGCGAACTAAAAGGAACTCTATAAGGAGTATACCGCGACCGGAGAAAACGAGACACTCGAGGAATATAAGAGATAGGGTTTACTTGCCGAACGGCTTATTAACTAAGACGAGAGGCTCGGAGAAATCTGCTAGGACCTATAGGTAGAACTTAAAGGGGAAACTAGGCTTATCGGAATAATAGCTAGACGAGTTCTATATAATATTAAGAAGGAGTAGCGTATCGGGCACGGAAGCCTTTATTAGCGATTCTATTACGATAACACCTATAATACTTATATATCCTCTAAGAGGGACGCAGGGTTTTAGCTATCTAAACTACGCGGATCGGTATACCCGCGCTCTAAGGACGATAATAAGACAAACTAACTCGATAAAGAAAGAGACGAATCCTATTCCGAGAACAAGGAAAACTATCCTCCCGCATTTAGCGATAAGGACGAATAGGACGAGTTAGTAGAACGTTCCGAATTAGAGGAAGCCTTCTCTAAATATAACGAAGATAACGACACCTCCGATACCGACGAAGAATCCGATCTAGAAGTACTCTACTTTACCGTAGACGCCCCTATACTAATAATAAAAATAATTAAATATATAGTAAAGAACTACGAGCACATCTTCCCGATCGTTAAGGGAAGACGTTACCTTAATCCTATTAAGCTAGATGCTATATTTATTAGTATTCGCGCTATGTTCTAGATATATAGACGTATCGAGGTTAACTACGACTTTAGTACATTAGTTATAGAAAGGATTCTAATCGGAAGTATTATCTTACTATATAGGTACGTAATACCTAATAACTAGGTAGTTAGTAAGGAGATAAGAAAGGCCGTTCGCGACCTCGGAGAAAGATATCGCTTAGTATAGCGATACTAGTTAGACTTTACCTACAACGATATAGCGAGAGAACAATAGCTCGCTACTATAGTAAAGGAAACGGAATAAAAGATCTACGCGTAGCTAGCTAAAGAAGCTAGCAAGACCTAGTCGGGAAAAGGATCGGCTCTTAGGGAATAAGCGTCCCTAAAGAGTACTATAACACCGAAAATGCTTAAGCATTAATAATAGTCTTCCGAACATAGATTATCGTTAATAGTTATCGGCTATAAGCTATAATAGATTCCGGAGCGAGCGGGAACTTTNTCGTTAATAGTTATCGGCTATAAGCTATAATAGATTCCGGAGCGAGCGGGAACTTTGCCTCCGAATTATTTATTATACGATATAGGATCGCTACCTAGCGTAAGAAGATAGGGTATAAATTAATCGCGGTCGACGGATTATCCTTACCTAGCGTAGAGCGAGAGACGATACCGCTACTACTTGCTATCTAACGGTACTATAAGGAAATTGTCTTAGATATTACTAATATAGCTAGTTATAATATCGTTCTAGGCATACCTTAGTTAAGAAAGTACAACCTAGTTATCGACTAGAGAAGAGGAGTACTTATATTTAAGAAATACGACTACGTAGTCGACATTCTACCTACGCGCTAGTAGCGTACGGTAGTAGATAAGACTAGGAGATAGCTAAACTATATATAGCTCTAGTCGGATAGGACCGGAGAACCGGATCTAGCTCGGATAGACATTCCTAAGGGTTAGGGAAGTCGCTAGGTTACGAGTAGTAATAGAAGTTACGTACTATCTAACATCCCTAAAGAGTATTAGAAATAGAAGCGACTCTTTTAGAAAGAGGAAGGACTAGATACCCTACCTAAACATTAACCCTAGGACTACCGAATTAACATTTAGCCCGGTAAAGAAGCCCTATAGGGACCTATATATTCGCTATCTACGAAAGAGCTACACGCGCTCGATAAATAGCTAAAGGAGAAACTAGCTAAGGGATAGATTCGAAGATCTACCTCCTTAGTAGGAGCTCCTATTCTCTTCGTCTCTAAAGCGAATAAGGACGACCTACGACTCGTTATAGACTATAGACGTCTTAACGAGGTTACTATTAAGAACAGATATCTATTACCTAATATCGAAGAGAGTTAAGATAGACTTATAAGAGCAGACTAGTTTACGAAGATCGACCTACGAGACGCTTTCTATACTATCCGTATAGCGAAAGGCGAGGAATATAAGACCGCATTTAGGACACGCTATAGACTATATAAGTTTCTCGTTATGCTAATAGGATTAACAAATGCGCCGGCATCTTRCTAGGATCTCGTTAATAAGACCCTTCGAGACTTGCTCGACGTATACGTTATCGCCTATATAGACGACATTCTCGTCTATACTAAAGGAGAACTTAGCAAACACATTAAGTAAGTCTAAGACGTCTTTTAGCAACTTATAGACGTTAGATTTAAGACAGCCCCCGAAAAATGCGAGTTCTATAAGAAGGAAGTTAAGTTCCTAGGATTTATTATTAGCATAAAAGGAATCCGCATCGATCCTAAGAAAACAGAGTTAATCTATAGCTAGCCGCTATTTAAGAACGTTAAGGACATATAATTATTCCTTAGACTAGCTAACTACAATAGAAAGTTTATTAAGGACTACTCTAAGATCGTAAAACTACTTACGGAGCTTACGAAGAAAGATAATAAATAGATCTAGATAGACTAACACTAGAAGGCATTCTAGACGCTAAAAGATCTATATGCATCCGTACCGACACTTTAGCTTTTCGATATTATAAAGGAAGTAATTATCGAAACCGATACTTCCGATATAGTAATAGGAGCGTGCCTTACTTAAGAGCACGATAGAAGTAGGCACCTAGTAGCCTATTATTCTAGAAAGATAACACCCGTAGAAGAGAATTACGATATATATAATAAGGAGCTTCTTACGATTATCGTAGCCCTACTACACTAGAGAGTTTATACGGAAGGAGCACCTAAGCTTACGATTCTTTCTAATTATAAGAATCTAACTTACTTTACTACGATAAAGTTACTAACCCGAAGATAGGCCCGCTAGTCGGAGCTGCTCGGTTAGTATAAGTTCGAAATCCGATATACTCTAGGAAAGGACAACGGTCGAGCCGACGTACTAAGCCGACGGAGCGACTATATAGACGGGAAGGAACCCGTACGACAACRAGTACTAAAGGCAAATAACGACGGAAGCCTTAGTTTAGACTCGAAAGAATTTAACTACATTATACAAGTGCTATAGGACACGGAAGAGCAATTCCCTATAAGCTAAGGAAAATACTAGGTCCCGAAGAACCGAGAAGAAGAATATATTCGATAGCACTATAACTATCCGTAATACGGACACCTAGGAACAACTAAAACGGTAGAACTTATCTAGAGAAGTTTTAGCTTTCCGTAGAT
>NW_019716298.1:0-6629 GCF_900074925.1 Ramularia collo-cygni | reverse complement strand
GGGGCTACGAGAGGGACGATTATAAACTCGGGGGGATATAGCGAGTTCGACTCTATAATACGGGCTAGCCTAGCCGTCTTTGCTCTAGTAACCGTCGAGATAGAGACGACCTAGATCCACTAGTAGAACTAAGGATATAAGTCGGGCCGGAAGTTGTAGATAACACGAAGGTACTGTTCTACTTTACGGATAGAGATTAGGGATACTGTTGTCTCGGGAAGAACGTAGTCGAGGACGGGGTAGAAATACTTAAGACTAGAGATCACCGCTTTTTTCTTCTTCACATTAGTTGTGCCTATATTTAACATTTCTAGGTTAAGTTTGCCGGTCGTAGGTCGGGTAGGAAACTTACTACTACGGAAGGCGAAAAGGATCTCGGATTTAGTACATTTGCGGTAGTCTAGTAGAAGGAGTTTCGAGTTAGTAGTAGGGGGAGACTAGGGCTAACTAGGCTTCTTAAATGTCGGAGCCGGTAGACGTGGTTTCTTATAACAATTATAAATCGGCAGGCTTTATCGCTACTATCGAAATACTACCGAATAATAATAGCCGCATTTTATAGGCTCGCCGAACCTAAAGATGCTATACTACGCTAGATCGGAGAGGTCTACGACACGAATCCTATAACTAGATACGAGGCTAGAAATGTCGATATCGATTAGAGGAGGAACGCGGTTAAAGTTATCGAGATTAGCCTAATCCCTATCCTCGGGGATTATAGCATATCGAGGGATGTCGGTAGATAGTAAGGCGAAGTCTTTAAATATCTTAGGCGCTAGCTACGCTCGGAGACCGTATCGTTTATCCGTAGCAATAGTAGAATAAACGTGTTTACTACGAAAGTCGGATAAGGAGGTAAGCTTTTATAGGCAAGTCGTAGACTACGGACAATCGAACATCTTCTACGTTACTAAGTCTCGAGACTCTCTATCCGCGACGCCTCGATCCTAAGGAGTCGTATCCTTAGCGAGGGTATACGGCTTTAGAACGACATTATACGTAGCTAGGAAGTTAGAGACGCTAAGGCTATCGAGTATTATAAAGTGTCTAGGACCACTACGTATAATGTAATCGTTAAGGGTAACATCGCTATATAGCTCTATTAAGGCAAGCTCGAGCTCGGCGAATATAGCTTATTCCGCATTATACGCCTCTTAGACGGTTAATAGGTCGAGCGCGGCGGTAGCGGAGGATCCTACACTACTTAGAGTAGGTATAAATTGTCTAGTAGTGTCTTTAGCGAGGGAGTCTTTAGTAAGGGACTCGGGAACCTCGATAGTCTCTAAGCCGAGCATTATCGAAGAGCCGACGTTATAGTCGTAGTACTATAGCTAACTAGGATCTTTATAGCTAGAGATAAATCTAACGTTACTAGTAGAAGGAGGCGCTACGGAGAGATTATTATAGTCTTCTTCTTCTTCTTCTTCTAATAGCAGGGTGTCTTAGTTAAGATTATCTAAATCGTTAGTTTTAAGGGGCTAAGGCGGCGAAGGATATTCGCGCTCGAGCGAGAGCATTATAGCCTCGTTAACGTCTCTAAACTCGTCGTCTTACGCTAGTAGGTACGAAGCACGGAGCTAATCCTTAACTAGAAATGCTATAGCGGAGTAATTAAGATTAGTAGGAGGTACGATAAACATTACTCGGCTATTCTAATACGACTAAGCCTAAAGCCCGCCTCTAAAGCGTAGACGGATAAATTAAGTTAATTCTAGGACCAAACTAATATGCTTGTTCTTAATTTCCTCGGCGACGGCCTTTCTAGTAAGCTTCTACTTACGGTCTTTCGACACCGCCGGATTCTCTACCTTTAGTTTACGACCTACGGCAATCTTCGCATTACGAGTGTCTATAATAAAGAATAGGTCGAGAGGACGAGAAGTAATAGGATTACGAGCTCGTAGCCCTATTAGTGTAGTAAGTAAGTCTTGTAGCTCATCCGCTAGAGAAGGCGAGATCGTGTCGGCGGAAGGCGAGATCGTATCGGCGGAAGGCGAGATCGTATCGGCGGAAGGCGAGATCGTATCGGCGTAAGGTGAGATCTTATTAGAGAGAGTATAGGTCGTCGAGAGCCGGCTAAGTCTAGCTATAATAATTGTAGATTAGGCATACCCGTCGGTAACACTATAGAGGTACGAATTCCTACTATAGCCTAGCGCGAAGGTAGTTAACTTTAAGGTCCCTCCTTATAATTTAATAGTAGCCTTTCTAAGATCCTCGGCTATGCCCCTACGATTGTCGTGTCCGCGAATGCTATCGAGTGCTCCCGTAACCTCGCTAATTCGACTAAATAAGCGGGCGATCTGTTAAACGTTTATAGGCTCGGATAATATCTTTAGGCCGCCTAGGGCGGCTACGGACTATTCTCCGTAGATAACGTATAGGATAAGAAAGTAATCTCCCTTAATCTACAACCGTCCTATCGGCGAACGAGCGAGGACCTTAATTATGTCTTCTACTATCGAGTAGCTAGGCGGAGCTAGGCCTCGGACGAGGAGCATCGTAAGGAAGCTAGCGACGGGGCACATCTAGCTATAGGATGTAGGGTATAGAGCAATACGATAGCGATAAGGGTTGTTCGTACCCTTACCTAAGCCGTCTTTACCTTTATTATAAAAAATCGTCTAGTCGATAACGAGGTGCTTAAATGTGTTACCTCTATCTCGAAGTAAGAGCTCGAAGTCGCGGACTCGCGGAGAGTAAGCCCTAGGTCGACCCTCGGACTTATCGTATATAAGGGTACAAACCCGGACCCCGGTATAGATAGCGAGATTCTAGGCGAAGAGCGTAACGCGAAAGTAGTCTATTAAGCTAACTCCGAAAGCTATGGAATAGTAAATAAAGCGTCGTGTTATAACCTTAACGTTCTAGAATAATATAGAGCGGAGGACGGTCCTAGAGCGTAGACGTAACAAGTTACGGCCTTTATGTATACTAGTAATACTTAATGCTAATAATCTGTAGTCGGAGTAAGTATAAGGCAGTTTACACCCGTGCCGAAGTCGTAAAGAGTAGAGAAGACCGATAAGGTTAGCCTTATAGGACGAGATAAGCATAGGTATACCGTAGGTATGTTTAATGTGTAGTTCTACGATGCTCTCAAGCGTAATTATAATAGTATAAATGGTTAAAAAGGCGGTCTCGTTAGTCTATAAGGCCTTGTCTCTATTTAGGGGGTACTTCTATGCCCTTATAACGGCAAAGTAGCGGTCGAAAGATCTTATAAGTAGCTAATTCTATCCTTTGCTCTTTAACATATCGAAACTAGACTTAGTAATGCCGATGTTAATACTAGTACGAGTACGGATATTCTTACGCTCGTCGGAAGAGAAAGCGTCTATCGATGCTTCTAATTTACGTTTCCGAGAGGTAATAGCCTCTACGCTCTTCTCGGTAAGGCTAGTAAGATAGGAATTAATAATAGCGTCCTTATCCTCGCTAATGCTATTAGACTCTATAGTTAGCGTGTCTTAGGCAGCTACGAAGCTAGTCGTCGGTAGTAGAAATAGCGCTAGAGGGAGGAAGCCGTCGCGGTAGACGTGTATAGGGTTCCGATAAACAAATAATTAGACTAAAGACGTAGCCGTATATAGTAGGATAGGTGTAGTAGAATCGGTGTAGTAGAATAGGTGTAGTGGAATAGGTAGTATAGTAGAGTAGTTATAACGTTTAGGATGAAGTTACGGGAATAACAGCTAGCCGGATAACGAAGGCGCGCAGAATTATTATTAAATAGACAGGTAGGAGCATTAGTGTAAAACGAGGAAGTCGCCGGACGACTAGAGCGTAATATAGTATTTAACGAGTGTTACTTTAAAGCTAATAGGACAATAATATACATATATTGTAAGGCTCTATTAGAGTTAGGATTTACGGATTATAGCGGTAGCAAAAGTAGAAATCCCCTAGCCGGGGTTCGCTTTCGCTAATTATAATAAAGTTTATCTCTATCTCCTAATATATCGGATCCTCCTACTTTAACCGGAGACCCGCTACATTATGCTTAATACCCTATACTTTGCTCTAATACTACCGTAGTGCTACCTAACAGCTCGTCTCTAAACCGAGTAACATCTCCTACTAACTCTCCCGTATTGCTAATAAGGAAGAGTCTTACCGCGGTAGTAAGGTCGTAGTCTAATAACCCGCGGGTAGAAGGATGTTAGTTACGTAGGGACATCCCGAGGTCTCGGAGGGTAGTAAACACCTAGGCGAATCGATTATACTACTCTAGTATGTCTAGGTGCGGGTAGTCTCTACTCTCCTAATCGCTAAAGCGGACGTTAAAGTATACGATGTTGCCGACGGGAATGTTAATTATAGGGTCGATACCGAGTCGAAGCTTAAGAGACTTATTAGCTATAGTACTACTAAAGGCATTAAATTCGGAGAAGAGGCGGACAAACTCCCGGTAGCTATAGAAGTTCGAAGACACAAAATCCAAGACTCTTATATCGCCACCGAAAAGTCTCTAGTTAGGGTAATCCCGGAATGGAGATTGTCTAGCGCGGAAGACGTCTGCTATAGGGCTAGGAGCGGGTTTCGCGTAGCGGAATCTGACTACTAAAGCATAATATAGTGTCGCTTGCTCCTCGCCGGATTAAGTACTAGGCTCGAGATCGGGCTTAGGCTCGGGCGCCGGCTCGGGCTCAGGCTCTATAATCTTATCCTCGTCGCGTAAGTTACGTCGTCGGAGAAGTAGGGCATTATCGAGCTCGGAATCGTAGGGCGTAACCCTATTACGACTTAGAGGAGCTATATTAGATATAGTGCGACGGCGACGGCGACGGCGACGGGAGCTGTATAGTAGGGGGTCATCTGCTTCCGATCGTTGTGCGGAAGGGGGCGTATTCGCTATACGGTCGTCGTGGTTATCGTGTGATAGTTAAGTAGAGGGAGAACGCGACACGCTCTAATCTACAACGCTAGCAGCGGTTATGCGTAGAGAGATGTGATCTCTCAATTTTGGCGGGACCTGTGCTATAGTCTTTGCTCCCGTCCGGACTCTCGACGACCACTAGCGGCGCCTTACTACGAAAGTTACAACCATCTTAGACTAAGGAATAAAAGTTAATAAGAGCAGTTATTCCAAGTATAGGATGCATACCTCGACAAAATTAGGGGATGACTTAACGGAGTTAAAGAGGAGGTGTTAGATCCCGAGACCTTAGGAACTTGGCTACGACGTGTTAATCGATGCGGGCCTCGTGAAGGTAGGAATTCGTATGGAATTACCGTACTAGTAACGGAGTCGAGAAGTCGGCCTCGCACACGGTGTTAGTGTGTGTTCTAGAGAAGCATAATTCGAAAGTACGTCCCGTACACGGAGATCAAACCCTATACGTATTAACGTGTTTGCTTGTAAATCACCCCCGCTCCCGTTTATTAGAGGATAGCACGAGGTGGCATTATATAAAATAAACGGTTATATGTTATGTAGACGGTAATATATATCGACATAAAGGATACAGTCTGAGAAAGTAAAGGTAAAGCGTGTAGTAATAAGGACATTACTAATTGAGAAATGCGACGTTTATCGTAACGCGCATAGAATAAGAGGGATTGCGATATTTCTAAGTAAACAAACACCAAACCTCCCCGATGCTTATACTCTAACCTATACGCGATACTACTAGTAAGATACTATATAGCGCGTGTAAGCATCGCATTATAACTAACCCCATCTCCTTATATTACTTAGAAAACTAGTAAGATAAGTATAAAAAGCAACGCGCGGTAGCGAAGGATATAAACTAATAGATTCCTCGTAGGCGACGAAGAATCTGCTAATTTAACGGCTTCGACCGCCTTAACAATCTCTTCGCCTATAAGCGACGAGGATTTCGACGGCTCTTAGCGAGCGCGGCGGTAATAGAGACGAGCCCTAAAGAATCTATTAGATGTGCTATTCGGCGGCATACTAGCTCTAACGGAAGAAATCGTCTAGGATTTACGCCTATTACCGACCGGAGAGTCGAGTATACTAAAGCAGATATAAGGACTATCGATAGATTAGGACTTTCTTAAGACGTACCTCGTCCCTACCGCCGAGGAGTTTCTACTACGCCTTTCCCTAGTAGCCTTAAATAATAACAGAGACTATAATAGAGATAGCGAGTTCGTAGTCTATAGCGGGTAGAAGCTCGTAATATACTAGGTAACGGGTACTATATAAGGCCACCTCTACGTGGACTTTTTCGACATAATCCGGGCTAACGCTAATTTGCGCTATCTAATTAAGCTACTAACCGCCGAGCAAGTCGCTAAAAAATTAGTCCCGAACCGATTCGTAGGAGTTATAATRCTAGATCTATATACGYATCTATTCCGYRAGTACCTACGTAAGTTAYACGGTAAAGAGATTCCGACTTCGTACTAAYAGTTATTTAGCGATAGAGCCGACGTATTATCTAGTCTCCGACGTAATCCGCCGTAAGCTAGTCGTAGACTTTCTAAYRYAAATAGCGAAGAAGATGCGCGCGAAGGGTTCTAAGTTAYRTACGATAGGCACGTATAACGACTAAGTCTCTCTTTTTAAGCCTAGGTAGAAGACGGTTAAGGCCGTTAACCTATCGCTAAAGAAGCGCGTCCCGAAGACGACTAGAGCTACCCGCGTAATTTAGCTATTT
>NW_019716297.1:0-6772 GCF_900074925.1 Ramularia collo-cygni | reverse complement strand
GCTAAGAGTGCGACTAGGTTAGGTAACTAGGGCGCTAAGCCGAGCGCTCCCTCCTCGACCGCTTAGACTAATTAGACGCCCCACCTAAGCGCTTAGGGCGCTCGCGCTTAGACTGCTTAGATAGCTTATCTTTATAGTTAGTATATGTAGAAGCGATGTAATCCCCTATAGAGAACATCGCGTACAACTTACTATTTCATCTTACTAATTAGAATATTAATACTCCTACTTCACTTTACTTTATAGACTTCCTACAAGCTCTAACCCGATCCCGCCTAGCTTAGCCTTATAGCTTAGCTTAGTAAGATTATCGAGATATTTATATCTTAATAGCTTTATACGCCCTTAAGGATGTCTAACTAACGAAGCGTTCGGGGAACACCCGCCCCTAGCGAAGTAGGAACTACCCGGTCCGACCGAACCTAGCGAACTAGCAACGGCACTATTAATGCGTTAGCTAATTAGATTAGCAACGACTCCCTTAAGGTTAGGAAACCCGAGTTCTATTATAGAGAACGTAATAAGTTCGACCTTTAGGTCGTTTAGTTAGACATGTACTTTATATTTAACCCTATAACGGAYAACTTAAAACCTATCTTTATAACAACCTTCTTAAGAGGACGTKCCTAATACTAGGTTAAACTATTCCTTCGAACCTACCTAGATAGCAATAGACAAGACGACGGCGATAGAGTGTTCGCTAGCTACGAGAGTCTTAAAGGTAAGATAAAGAGCGTGTTTAGGATCTCTAACGAGATATCTACTGCCGTTCGGATTATCTAACACTTAACCTAGAAGACCTCTACTRCCGAATACGCCGCTAAGTTCTAGGAATATGCCTAACTTACGGATTAGGATAACGAGGCCCTTTAGGTTATATACCGACGAGGACTAAAGGACTCTGTTAAGGACGAACTTATGCGTAATAGACGGTCTATTAACGATATAGAAGGATTAGTTAAGGTCTCGATCGATATCGACGATAAGCTCTACGAGAGAGCCTTAGAAAAGCGATACGACTCTAAACCCGCCGGAAAGGCAGGCTACCTTCCCTATAAGGATAACAGACCGAAGGGCAATAACTTCGTCTTATACGGGAACCGCTAGCTACGGGACGACTATAGTCCACGACTAATAGAGCTCGACGCAACCTAGCAGGGTCGCCGATTTACTAAAAAAGGCAAAGGAAAGCCTAAGAATTTAGGAAGCATAACTTATTATATATATAGTAAGGAAGGCCACATCGTAAGGAATTGCCGCGATAAGAATAAGGTGCATCGCGCATAGTTTAATATAATATAACGAAAGAACGACGTGGGTTAAGGAACTAAGAAAGAACCCTCGACGAGTAATTAGCCGATTATACCCCCTAACGACATAGGACTACCTAAATAGGAGTCCCCTCTAAAGTTAGAGGACGAACTACGCCCGTCCTAGGAACGACCTTTAATACTTTAGCGTATCCGGAAACTCCTCGACGAGCGAGAYAGTCTAGAAAACYAACTCTAGGAGGTCCTCGATACGTAACGAGGCCTCCGCGACGACTACTTTACTACYRGGAATAYCGAGARCCTCGGATAATATAAYACTCTCGGGYAATACGCTATCTAGCTTAGCGAGTAGGGGAAGAACCTCGAGAAYATCTATTAGGAATTRCGATAGAAACTACGAGGAAGAAAGGAAACTAGGCTTATCGGAATAATAGCTAGACGAGTTCTATATAACATCGAGAAGGAGTAGCGTATCGGACACGRAAGCCTTTATTAGCGATTCTRCTACGATAACACCTATAACACTTATATGTCCTTAAAAAGGGACGTAGGGTTTTAGCTATCTACACTACGCGGATCGGTATACCCGCGCCCTAAGGACGATAATAAGACAAACTAACTCGATGTAGAAAAAGACGAATCCTGTTCCGAGAACAAGGAAAACTATCCTCCCGCGTTTAGCGATAAGGACGAATAGGACGAGTTAGTAGAACGTTCCGAATTAGAGGAAGCCTCCTCTAAATACAACGAAAACGACGACACCTCCGATACCGACGAGGAATCCGACCTAGAAGTGCTCTACTTTACTATAGACGCCCCTATACTAATAATAAAAATGGTTAAATATATAGTAAAGAACTACGAACACATCTTTCCGATTATTAAGGGAAGACGTCACCTTAACCCCATTAAATTAGATGCTATATTTATTAGCATTCGCGCTATGTTCTAGACATACAGACGTATAGAGATTAGCTACGACTTTAGCACACTAGTTACGGAAAGGATTCCTATCGGGAGTATTATCTTACTACACGGGTACATTATACCTAATAACTAAGTAGTAAGTAAGGAGATGCGATAGGCCGTTCGCGACCTCGGAGAAAGATATCGCTTAGTATAGCGATGTTAGTCAGAATTTGCCTATAACGACACAGCGAGAGAACAACAACTCGCTACTATAGTAAAGGACACGGAACGAAAGATCCACGCATAGCTAGCTAAAGAAGCTAGCAAAACCCAGTCGGGAAAAGGATCGGCTCTTAGGGAATAAGCGTCCCTAGAGAGTACTACAACACCGAAAATGCTTAAGCATTAACAACAGTCTTTAGAACACAGATTTTCGTTAATAGTTATCGGCTATAAGCTATAATAGATTCCGAAGCGAGCGGGAACTTTGCCTCCGAATTATTTGTTATACGACATAGGATCGCTACCTAGCGTAAAAAGATAGGGTATAAATTAATCGCGGTCGACGGATTATCCTTACCTAGCGTAGAGCGAGAGACGATACCGCTACTACTTACTATCTAACGGCACTATAAGGAAATTGTCTTAGATGTTACTAACATAGCTAGTTATAATATCGTTCTAGGCATACCTTAGTTAAGAAAGCACAACCTAGTTATCGACTAGAGAAGAGGAGTACTTATATTYRAGWAATACGACTACGTAGTCGATATTCTACCTACGCACCGGTAGCGTACGGTAGTAGATAAGACTAGGAGATAGCTAAACTATATATAGCTCTAGTCGGACAGGACCGGAGAACCGGATCTAGCTCGGATAGACATTCCTAAGGGTTAGGGAAGTTGCTAGGTTACGAGTAGTAATAGAAGTCACGCACTATCTAATATCCCTAAAGAGTATTAGAAATAGAAACGACTCTTTTAGGAAGAGGAAGGACTAGATGCCCTACCTAAACATTAACCCTAGGACTACCGAATTAATATTTAGCCCGGTAAAGAAGCCCTATAGGGACCTATATATTCGCTATCTACGAAAGAGCTACACGCGCTCGACAAATAGCTAAAGGAGAAACTAGCTAAGGGATAGGTTCGAAGATCTACCTCCTCGGTAGGAGCTCCTATTCTCTTCGTCCCTAAAGCAAATAAGGACGACCTACGACTCGTTATAGACTATAGACGTCTTAACGAGGTTACTATTAAGAACAGATACCTATTACCTAACATCGAAGAGAGTTAAGACAGACTTATAGGAGTAGACTAGTTTACGAAGATCGACCTATAGGACGCCTTCTATACTATCCGCATAGCGAAAGGCGAGGAATATAAAACTGTATTTAGGACACGCTATAGACTATATAAGTTTCTCGTTATGCTAATAGGATTAACAAATGCGCCGGCATCTTACTAGGATCTCGTTAATAAGACCCTCCGAGACTTGCTCGACGTATACGTTATCGCCTATATAGACGACATTCTCGTCTATACTAAAGGAGAACTTAGCAAATACATTAAGTAAGTCTAAGACGTCTTTTAGCGACTTATAGACGTTAGATTTAAGACAGCCCCTAAAAAATGCGAGTTCTATAAGAAAGAAGTGAAGTTCCTAGGATTTATTATTAGCACGAAAGCAATCCGCATCGATCCTAAGAAAACAGAGTTAATCTATAGCTAGCCGCTACTTAAGAACGTTAAGGACATACAGTTATTCCTTAGACTAGCTAACTATAACAGAAAGTTTATTAAGGACTACTCTAAGATCGCAAAACCACTTACGGAGCTCACGAAGAAAGATAATAAATAGATCTAGATAGACTAACACTAAAAGGCATTCTAGACGCTAAAAGATCTATATGTATCCGCACCGATACTTTAGCTTTTCGACACTACAAAGGAGGTAATTATCGAGACCGATGCCTCCGATATAGTAATAGGAGCGTGCCTTACCTAGGAGCACGATAGAAGCAGGCACCTAGTAGCCTATTATTCTAGGAAAATAACACCCGTAGAAGAGAATTACGATATATATAATAAGGAGCTTCTTGCGATTGTCGCAGCCCTACTATACTAGAGAGTTTACACGGAAGGAGCACCTAAACTTACGATTCTTTCTAATTATAAGAATCTAACTTACTTTACTACGACAAAGTTACTAACCCGAAGGCAGGCCCGCTAGTCGGAGCTGCTCGGTTAGTACAAGTTCGAAATCCGATACACTCCGGGAAAGGACAACGGTCGAGCCGACGTACTAAGCCGACGAAGTAACTACATAGACGGGAAGGAACCCGTGCGATAACGAGTACTAAAGGCAAACCCTAACGGAAGCCTTAGTTCAGACTCGAAAGAATTCAACTACATTATATAAGTGGTATAGGACATAGAAGAACAGTTCCCTATTAGCTAAGGAAAATACTAGGTCCCGAAGGACCGAGAAGAAGAATACATTCGACAACATTATAACTATCTATAATACGGACACCTAGGAATAACTAAAACGGTAGAACTTATCTAGAGAAGCTTTAGCTTTCTACAAATGCGCTAGCGCGTTCTTAAGTACATTAAGCGCTACGAGCACTATTAGCGAAACAAGGCTAAACGACACGCTAAATATAGACATATCTAGTTTAGGACACTACCTAAACAGCCCTAGGATAAAGTTACGATGGACTTTATAACTAAGCTACCGATCTCCGAGGATCGAGCTACTAAGGTCAACTACGACATAATACTCGTTATAGTTAATCGACTTACGAAATATGCACACTTTATTCCTACTAGTAAAACCTTTACTATAGAGCAACTCGAATACCTTGTTATAGATAGACTTATTCGATACTACGGATTCCCGAAGGTCTTTATTACCGACAGAGACAAGCTCTTTATATCGAACTACTAGAAGACACTTATCGGAACCCTTAGAATTAAGCATAAGCTATCGACAGCATACTATCCTAAGACCGATAGATAAACGGAACGAATGAACTAGACACTAGAGTAGTACCTTCGACATTACGTTAATTACGCGTAAGACAACTAGGCCGCACTGTTGCTAATAGCACAGCTAGCGCTTAATAACTAACAGTCGGATACGACGAAGACTACGCTATTCTTTTCGAATTTTGGTCGAAACCCGAACCTTTTCGGAGAACCTTCGTTATACCTATAGGCCGAACGGGCTATAGTTGCATCCGAGGACCTTAAGGATCTCTATAACGAGTTAGAAAACAGGATCCTAGATTCATAAAAAACTATAGCTATACCGCGAAATGCTAAACGAAAAATGGCACCTTAGCTAAAGAAGGGGGATAAGGTCTACCTCCTTATAAAGAATCTGAAGACAAGAAGGAAGACTAAGAAACTAGATTAAGTTAAGGTCGGGCTATTTTTAATTAACGAACTACGAGGAGTAGTTAACTACCGCCTTAAACTACCGCCTAATATAAAGATCCACCCGACGTTTTATATCTTATTATTAGAACCCGTAGACGCCGGTACTCTATACTAAACTACATTCCATTTCCAGCTAGAAGAACAAGACACCTAGGAAGTCGAGAAGATCCTATAATAATAGGGTTAGGAATATTTAGTCAAATAGAAAGGGTTCGACGATTTAGAAAATACCTGGCATTATAAGAAGGACCTTAAGAGCTGCCGCTAGCTTCTTAAACAGTTCTATTAGATAAGCTAGAAACCTCCTAGAAAGGATCCGAGGCGCCTCCGATAACCGCCTAATCCTTAGGAGTTAACTTAAGGACATCGGAGAAGATAAAAGGATTATCCGAGACTTCTATACCCGACTCGATCTCGGAAGACAGAAAATGAGCCTCTACGGCCTTAGCCTCCTCTAGCTTATCTAACTCCTCTACGACGGCGTCGTCGGTACGACGCTCTACGAGTCGTAGTTGTTTCCGAAGGCGCACCTTACGCATCTTCAACTTTATTTCCTCCTCCTCGATACGCTCGACATCGACGCGGAGCTAGTCGCGTACATCGCGCAGTTTTTCCTATTTAGGACGCGACACTTTAACGTCGCAATCTTTACAACCCTTCCGAATACACTCGGAACACTTCCTAGACCTAGGACTAACGATGCACTTTTTCTTTAGACCTACGGACGGCCGCTTAGCCTTGCGACAGTTTAAATAGGGCGCTATTTCGAATCTAGAAGCTTCGGTTTCTTCGGCGAGACGAGTCCGACGTTTATAGGAGGAAGAGGACATGTTTACGAATTCGCGAAAGGAAGGTTATTATAGTTAAGTAAGCTCCGGGACGGAGCTAGACTAGAAGGGGGATAGTATTACGGAATAGTCCCGCGGGGACTTCCTGTAGCGATAATCCCGTATAGGAAAGACCGCTAGAGATAAGAGAGATAGGGAAGACCGTAGGACTAATAATCCTATATAGGCGCGCGAGATTAGRAYAGAGCGGGCAGGATAGGATCGCTAAGAGTGCGACTAGGTTAGGTAACTAGGGCGCTAAGCCGAGCGCTCCCTCCTCGACCGCTTAGACTAATTAGACGCCCCACCTAAGCGCTTA
>NW_019716295.1:0-7476 GCF_900074925.1 Ramularia collo-cygni | reverse complement strand
GAATACGATTAGGCCGCTATAGACCGATTAGAGATAATCCTATATGTTTTAGGGTTTAGGATAGAAATGATTTTCGTAGAAGCATTTCTAATTATAGGTCTCTACTAGTATATACTATGTCGATACATTCGCGCTATAGGAGCACTCTATTAAACAACCGGAGCCTCCTCTATACTATATCCCTAGCCTAGTAGATTAGTACGGAATAACTAACGGTCCTTAAGCTCGCTCGGTCTATATTAGTTATAGTAATAGAGGAACAGGTAATTACTAACACCGATCGTACGCAAACTTTCTAAAAACAACTAGAACGAGGCATCCTTTAGCATTAAAGGTTCTAGTTAGTATGTTTCGACTCGTAAGGGGGGTCTTAGGATCCTACTAACAATCCTATTAAGAACTAGCGCATTCTAGCGAGACATTAGTTATAATTATTAGTAAATACTAAGAAAGCTCGTGCTATAGCTATACGCAATGTCTAAATCCTAGTAAATAGGATAGACTTAATCGCTGTAAAACGCTACGTAGGGCATAAATATCTAGAATTAAGGCCTACTCGTTAGTAGAACAACATGCATTATAGACATAGAGATTAGGTACTATAGGACGCATATAACCTAGCTAGTAGGAATTAGTGCGCCCGGTATTAAGTGTATAGAACGACCGGTCGGTAAATGCTTTTATAGGCCAGATTTTAAGGCTTTGTCCTCTAAGGCGCCGGATTTCGGGTTAGATAGGAGCTTCGAGAAGAAGCTAGTATAAGGCCTTAGATAAGTTACGTTCTAGCTAGAAAAGATAGGCGAGTAACTAAGCCCTTAGTTGTTGCTATTAATAGGAATAGAGCGTAGCTACATATATATAATGTCGTCTACTATGTCCTAAGGCGCACCCTATACTAAGATAGCTTCGATATCTCCCTAGGAACGTCTACCTTTAAAATGCCTTTTTAGTAACTCTAGAGCAATAGTTACCTCCTAACGGTGCTACTTAGGCCCTAGTTCTATAAAGTCTCCTATA
Organism: Ramularia collo-cygni; assembly: GCF_900074925.1. Lineage (NCBI taxonomy): Eukaryota > Fungi > Ascomycota > Dothideomycetes > Mycosphaerellales > Mycosphaerellaceae > Ramularia > Ramularia collo-cygni. Next base: position 6,459 of record NW_019716295.1, on the reverse strand, counting down.
GCGAAGATAATAATCTCGGAATAATAGTTAGCGCGATGTTTAGGGAGGTTTATAGCAATTAGACTACGAAAGTTAGGCTTTAAATAGCCGCGTTGTTGCCTAAAACTAATACTCGAGAGCTTATTTCGTATAACGGTTACGAGGGAGTTAACTTTTATATTAGTAATATAAAGAAAGACGACACCGCTAGCGTCCAAAGCATTTAGCTCGGTAGTAATGTACTACTACGGTTTCGTTACGCTAAATAGTAAAATGTATAAGACTTAGCCGGACTAAAATGGAATTACGGAAAGTATAATAGTACGATATATAGGTGAAGGAACGTCGTTAAGTCCGTCGTATCTATTCTAGAGGAACATATAAAGGGAGCGTTGCTATTTGTTAATAACATAGACTTAGAGGTTGTTATACGGGATCTAATTATAGCCCTAGTCGCTATAGTATTTCCGGATAAGGTAAAAGTAGTATACTACGTGCTACATATCTAGTACTTAGCACTAATCCGGCGTTATAATTCTAATATTCTAGTAAGCTAGACTCTTCTACTAATTAAAGATGTCGACTACAAGGTTAGGGACAAGGTAATAGGTATAGTCCTTAGAAAGACATAGACCGTAGGCTCGTATAGTTTACGAGCTAAGTTAACTAAGGAGAAACGGAACTCTATAGTTCTATAAATTAAAGTACTAAAAGGTCTCTCGGTAACGCATACGTAGAGTATTCGGATCGCTGTTACTTTATAGACTAGTAATGCTCGCTTTAGGCCTATAGACCGTACCTATAGGGCGGATTATAAGTAATTATCTACGGACTAGTTCGTAATAGCATGTAGAATCTATAGATATACGTTAAGCTTAGTAGTACGTAGAGCATATGTACTACGACGGCTATAGGCTAACGCTAGCGGATACTACTTATATAACTCTACTACATCTACGGAGCTAAGACCGGATGCTAGTATAATAATCTATGCTAGTGCTAATAATTGCCTTGCCCTCTCGAGGTTAAAGCTTAGGGAGTATTATAATAATAGCTAGGCTGCTATAGTGCTTTCCCTATATACTTAAAAACTCCCGTCTATATAACACTTAAATACTCTACCTCATCTACTATTATAGCGACAAATCTTCGCTATTTCACTTACTTATAACGCATGTAACCAGCCCTTATTACTTGTTAAACGTTAGCGTAATCTAATAACATATCGTTAAATAGCACCGCCTAGATAGGCCTTAGCTTAGAGCGAGTCGAAAGCTAGATTTTTCGAACGATTAGGCTTAAATAAGCGAAATAAATTCCACCGTAGAGTGTATTTATTAATAAAGGTAAGTATTAAACATCTCTTCTACTTAGTACTTATCCTAATAGTAAATAGGAAGAAGTAGTAGAAGGACGGAGGCGCATAACTAGAAACTAAGACGTCCTAGTGCTAGCACTTCGAGGGAACGCATCTATCGAACTACCTTATAGTAATGCTTAAATTAGCGAGACGGTTATACATCGTAAAATTCTCCGGATCTATCGGATAGCACGGCCGGAGACTAGAATAGTATACGATCTTGCCCGTAACGTTAATCGTGCCGAGGAAGAGAATTAGGTTATCCGGTAGATGCTCTAGCATGTCTTCCGCTATAGAGGTAGTCGTAATAAACACCGGAGAATAACCTTTCCGAGTCTAGAATAATTAAGGTGCTCGTAACCTATAAGCTTACCGTCGATAGCTACTATTACGGCGTCTCGCTATAAGTACCTTGTTTTAATAATAAGCCTAGTCCTAGCGATACGGTATAGCTAACGGTCCTTATAGCCGTAGTAAGTAGCATAAATGCCTAACGGCAAAGCTACTATTAGGATCCTGTCCGCGATATATAGTATAGCAGATAGTTTATCGCTTAGACATTAAGTTAGAGTGCTACTTATTATAGTATCTCGACTCGGTATACTATCCGTAGAAGTATCTATATCCTAGTAGAAGCTTAGAGGCGGTCGAAAATGCGCGATCCCCCTTTACGATGTTAGCGGCGGTAGAATAACTAGAACAATTAACGGCTATAGTAGGACGGACGTCTTAGCTCGTATCGGCGAGCTATAATTACGACACGAAAGGTTCGACGGCTAGTACTACGACTAGACCGATACTAGCGATAATCCTAAACCGAGCGTTATATCTATCGTCGATACTATTAGCGTTTATCTAATTATCGGTCCGAGGAGGCCGACGGTAAGATTGCCTATAGGTCGACTTCGACCTCCGTACGTCTTGTTTATACGTCTTAAGTCTACTATTTATAAGATGTTTCGTATGCTAGTCGATTAAGGACGCTAATTCGGGCGGCCATCTTAGCACTTAATAGACCCGAGTACGATAGTATGTTTATTAAAGGGACGAAATAGTACATTATAAACTAGTTAAGCGCGGGTACGGTCCTAAGGAGAGTACGGCGTACCTTTTCTATATATAGCTTCCGCCTCGTTATTAATATATAAAGAGATTCCCTAGGAACCTCTAGTCCGTAAAGAGCACGACTCGCGGTTAGGCCGAGTAAGAAGTGGAATAGGGGAGCCTCCGAAAACATTAAATAAGTCCATTATATAGCGTAACGGAGCTCCATCCTATAACTAAACTAGCTAGGAAGAGAACACCTAGGGCGTTAAGCAATCTAAATAAACGTTTCTACGTACCCGGCGTAGTTAATACAATTTAGTATAACTACGGTCGGAGACAAAGTTAAAGTGTTACGGCAAGTCCAATTACTTAGCTTATAGACCTATTAGGTATGTCTAATTCGTACGACGGGAGGGATAGCATAATTAGAACGAAACGCGTGTACTACGTATAGGAACCGTTCGGGCCCTAATCGATGTTAAGAGCATCTCGATCTAATAGAAGTTCATTCCGTCGAGTAGCCCTATTTATATCCCGACATTTCAAGTCTCTATTACGGGTATATTTCCGAGGAATGTTATATATAAAATGCTCGGCGGCTTAACGGCTAGGCATATAACGTAGCTACCTATATTAGCACCGATTATATAGTACCGAAGTAGCGCGAAAATGCCAACCTAGAGATGCCGGCAACTACTACGTTAGGCCGCTTAGATTATACCCTTTAACCTTTACTATAGCATATCTCTCCCTGCTTTATATATACTTTTACTATTCCTAATATCTACTCGGATGTAGTTTACTTATTATAAGTAGATATCTAGTAGTGCTTTAGAGGGCCTACTATTAGATATACGGCGAAGATAAAGAAATTCGTATATAGGCTTAATTTAGGATAGAGATAGAGAGACATTAGTAGCCGCTAATACAAATTCCGTAATTTTCTAGGCTAACCGATCGTTAGAATATTATATAAGCTCTTAGTACTCGATTCTCTATAGATTCGGCGATACCGTGTCTTAGGTGTATACGGCTTTAAGCACTATATAGTTACACTACGACTAAAACATACACGGCATTTCTAGGTTAAAGTTGTAATACTATGTACGAATTATAGGATCGTAGGAGCTTACTCTCGTAGGGGAAGAGTAGTGTGCGAAGGAATGCACTCGAATTCGTTCGTGTTTATAGTAGGTAGGAAGGCGCTTAGCGAATTCCGTAAAGGGAAATCTCTCGCGATAGGTTCTATCGAGGTAGTATAATAAATCGAGTATACGTAGGGCGTTACAATTTTTTTAAGGGAGAACTTAGTATAAGGGAAGAATGTAGGAGGGGACAGATAAAAGCTAAATAACGTTATCTATAAACTCGGGACTTAGGAATTGTCGTTAGTAATTATAAGATATATGTTAATAGGCTCTAGCTATATATAATTATACGGAACTATAACGATTCGTAGCCTTTAAACGGCTTCTATAATATATAATCCTTCTTTATATAGCTGTTAAGACTCGCATACTTATAAAATTTGCGAATGCACCTAGACCGAGGGTAGATTATAGTCGTTCGTCGCTATCCCGATTTCCTTCGAGGTAGCTTCCTATAGGAAGACCGTTTCCCTATAGGGCGCTCGACGCTAATACGTGCCTAGTAATTTTCTCGAATTATATATAGAACTACTATATAGTAGCTCCTCTTCTACGTCTAGACCTATATAGGCGAAGGTCGACCTAGCTTCGGAATCGTAATCCGAAAAGTTCGCCGCGTATTCTAATAAGTTACTAAGGGACACGTCGGTAACTATTATCTACCGTAGCTCGATTATACGCTCGGGGGTGTTTACGCTAAATAACGAGATTCTAGAAACGAGTTCGTAACTATCCTCGTCGGTGTCTAGGTAGCTATCGCTATCTTTAGCATCCTAGGTAGCTTTAATAAGGTTGCCCTTATTACGGTTAGATAGAATATAGGCATTACTTCGCGTATACGCCTTCCTCGGTACTGTTCTTAAAATAGTCGGGCTATTACTTCTTATAGAATCGTCGCTCGACTCGTTATCGGATATCGATGCTATTACTTAGGGTAAGCCGGGCTAATTAGTCTTATAGGTAGTAATCCTATAATAGATCTTAGTATACTTCGAGAAGTCGGTAGGAGAATGTATATTCTTACTATAGAGAGGGTAGGGGCATACTACGGGCTAAAGTTTCACCTTTTCGAGATGCTTAGATATGTGCTTATAAAGCTTAGAAAAGCGCGGAAATTAATAGTATCTCTTCGCTAGTGTTTTAGTCTCGTCTCCGAGATAGAATAGGCATAGCGCGGCTACGATAACTACGGCTCTCTAGCCGACCTACCCGTAGAAGTAATCGAGAGCTTCTAGGTAGCCGCGGTAATGCTCGTTCTAATCTAGTTTAGAGTAATAATACACACGGCACTTAAAGTAGTACTCTACTCGAGGTAGCTAAGTATCGGGAAGTAGTAGCTTATAGTCGTCTAGAAGGTGTATCTTTAGTAGGCTTATGTTAACGAATTCGGCGTTATAACTATCCCACCTATAGCTATTTCGTAATAAACGGATATAGTAGGCGAGATAATTCGCCCGTAATTTCCGCGAGCGGCCGGATAGCGTAGGTCTTTTATATACGACCTAACGATAGCCCGGCTCGTTGTCTATAAGATTACCTTATAGCTTTTCGTACTACTTAGTAGCTTCCTTAGCGAGATAACACCTAAGAAAGTAGAGGTTACTAGAGCGAACGTCTTTATATTAGGAACTATTAGGGTTAGTTAAAAACATATATAGGGAAATAATAAGTACTTACTCCGTTAGCTGCTAGCTATATAGCGAACACGTAATTTTCCCTTCGAATTCGGTATAGCTAGCGTATAGGTAGTGCTATTTAATCCGTTTAGGCGCGGCTATCGAGATTAGAGGCTTAAGCATATCCTCGAGCTTAGCTCTACCCTCTACGGGATAATAGAATAGCTGTATAACGTTAGCTCGCGTAATATTATAACGAGTATAGGCCTAGAAGGCTCGGCTAGAAGGTAGACGTTACGACTAGGGCTCTAGGATTAAATCTATAGCCTTAGGAACTAGTTTTGCCTATAATAGGAGGCATTGTCTAGCCTCTAAGTACATCTTTTTTTCCTCTAGGTACTACGCTCGATACCGCCGGCCCTTAGACGTATCCGTAAAGCGTAAGCCGAGCGGGCGCGGAGTCTATAAATCTAATCGCTTAGATATCGAAGTTAAGAACTCTATTATCTCTTCGTCCGGCGGACGCTCGTACATTATCGCCTATATATTAACACTAGATACGGAAGACAGGTAGTACTAGAAGGTATTATCGCTTATATAACCTATACGTTATCTACGAACAGCGGAGGTAACAGTTTCTATAGGCCTATTAGCCCGCTTTTAATATTAGACCCTCTTTTAGGGCTTACTGTTTAGTATATTGCTATGCCCCCGGCGTAGAGTATACGGAGTAAAACGATCCTCGTAACCTACCCGCTCTCCTAGGTCCGTTATTAGTATGCTAGTGTAGTAGGTAAGTGCAATTCTTATAGGCGATATTGCTCTATTACGCTATAGACTACGGAGAAGGGGAACCTCTACTATTTCCGGTCGGATACTAATTATAAAGTTAGTATTAACTAGCGGATTAATTCGCTTAAAGTTAGCTAAGATTCGAATCCCTTAGAGAGCATTATCGGTAATCGCAAGTGCTAACGTCTAGATAATAGGGTAGAGGTGCGGTTCCCTCTTATCCTCTAGAAGGGGCAGCTCTAAGCTACTTATAATTAGACTTAGTCGTGCCTATATGTAATAGTCGTGTCTTACTCGTATTTCTCTTACTCTCGGCGAAATTTCTAATTTCTAATCTTAAATAAAACCGCTACGCTCCGCTCGCCCTTTCGATTAATAACGTATACCGTTAGATCTTTATATAATATCCCTTCGTTAGAGCCGACGTACGTAGAGCTCTCGAGAAGCTCGCCCGGCCGGATTCTAAGGTAGAACAAGATTAGCATTAATACTAATAGCTATAGCCTAATTCGCGGAT
>NW_019716291.1:8006-10555 GCF_900074925.1 Ramularia collo-cygni | reverse complement strand
ACCGCCGAGCCTAACTAGCACCGGGCGCAATCCTATAAAAGGGCAATGTCCTCGTTACCTGTTCCCTTTCGCTCCCTAGGCAATATCGTACATATCTAAGAATTACTGCTTAGTATTAAGACCCCCTGTTTACAACACCCTTATAGAATATTGCCTTACATCCCTACTAGGGAAYAGCCGTCTTAAGTACGAAACAAGCTCTCGATTCGAGTCTAGCGCTACTACAAAGCTACCGYAACGGCTCTATAGATCCCTACTAACCTATCGAAAATGTCTTTAGCAGGAAAAAGAGCCGTACGACCTAAACGTACCGAGGCTAATAATCCCCTAGGGTTTATTATCGATGAGGAAGATGTAACGCCTAGTAGCAGCGCTAGACTAGAGGATTAGCTTAAGCTAGACGGAGGTACCGTAAAGGCACCGCAAGGCAGCCGCGAACCTCCTAGAGAAGAAAACCCTCCTCTAGACACCACATTATAAAAAGAACCATCTATTAAGGAGGGCATTAATAATAATAGTGTCCCTTATAACCTATACCGTATAATTACTACTCTGTAGGCTATAGACCCTATCGAAGCCTCGATCGATTAGATGTAGAGGCTAGAACTACTCGTCGCCTAGCGATCTAAGTATTAAGAGGCAAGCTCTAATAAAAGAAAGAGATAAGAATCTCTTAGGAGTTACGCGGAAGACCGAAGCTACCGTAAAGGTACCGTAGAGGTACCTTCGTAGGACGTCCTCCGCGAACTAGCAAAACGCGACCCTCCCGTACTAGACTCTCTAAACTAACAGAAGTATCTCTAGTAGGTCCGCGACTACGAAAGCCGTTTTACGGTTACTCGCTGCTCTAATTAGGACYACCCTAAYATAAGCCTCTCTAACTARYAYCGCCGTAGTATRTAGGCAACCTCTAAAATTACCGAGAAGGAGATTACTAACGCCCTTRTACGCTAGCGYAGTAACTATRAAKTYATAAYATAGGAGGATGCTTARACAATTATTGYAGATRCAATCCTCCCTAAGGTATTATAGYATGCCTTAATACACCGAACGTACTAGAACTRYAGCTAACGTAAYAACTAAACCGTAGGCTAGTTCTAGTCCTACCTTATTAACTRGGAATTAAGGCTAAAAGTCTCCCCTATAAACAACGAGGAGGAGATAGAGAACCGYATCGGGTTCTACTTCTTAYRGTTGYAGAAGGACGTTTAAGACAAACTCCTAGAAGCTAACAAGCTTGCGGAGTCGAAGAYAGCYRAGGATCTCTTTAATGCAGCTATTCTTATTAAGAACYACCTRTATCCTAAAGGAAGAGATAGGGAGAGGGGACCGAAGAAAACCCTAGAAGAYAAGAAACCCCTAATTAGGCCTAGCGGTAGCTCTACGGCACCTTCGTAGGGCAATYRCGGGYAAAGYAGYAACTTAAGAGGGAGAGGYAGAGGAAGGGGACGGGGCTACTACTCCYAAACCTTTACTTAAAGTCCTTTAGATCCTCCTACGCCGCTAGCCGGCCCGAACTCTTACCCTCTAGGGTCGGGAAATAGGAGACCCTAGTCGTATCCCTCTCCTTACTACGGCTAGGGAATTAAAYAAAGGGGAAGGAGCGACGYATCGTTRTTAATRTCCTCTAAACCCTACTAAYAGGGCAGAAGAAGGTCCTAAGGGCTCTCGTTAACTRCGGGGCGCAGCTTAATCTYATTTTAYAATACGTTRYAYAGCTCCTTTAGTTGCCTGCCGTAGACCTTCTAAAACCTAAAGTTAGGTTCCTAAATAACYACCCTATAGACATCTAYAAAGCTTATTAGCTRGACGTCTCTATAGCGGACCGCGAAGGTACCGYAAAGGTTACGCGGCAGACCTTCTAGGYAGGGTTATTTACTAGCTACGATATRGTCTTAGGATGGGATTAGCTTAATGCTACCGACCCCTTAATTAGTTTTAGAAAAGGAACGTTTGTGTAGGGAGACCTAGGGCCTAAGCCCTCTAATAATAATGTCCCTACGGTTCCCGAACTTCCTATAAACCGCCTACTTTAAACCCTTATCGACGGTATAGCGGCATTCTAAATAGGAGACTAAAGCTACCTAATTAGGGCAATAGTAGAGGAAGAAAAACCCTTAAACGGCGATGCTGCCGTAGAGGTACCGTAGGACCCCCGCAATGCTACTATCGGTAAGCCTATAGGGCCCTACGCGGTCTATAACCCTAATTAAGACCCAACTACTATTAATCCAAACTGTCGAAAGGAATAGTGGATCGTAGCCCTCTTATACTACGAGCGGTATAAGGCTGCCTACGCCGGGCACGAAGAGCTTTAAGAGCTACCTCGACAAGTATACCAGGAGATGCTTACTGTCGCTGCTACTAAGGAAGCCGAGATAGGGGAAATCCCCCCTAAATACATAGACTAGGCGGATGTGTTTAGTCTAGAGCTAGCTRGGGTTATTRCATAACACTCGCAATACGACTACGCTATTAACCTTAAGGAGGGCAAGGACCCTCCCTAACTGCCTATCTACAACCTCTTATAGCGAGAGTTAGGGATCCTT
>NW_019716291.1:0-3246 GCF_900074925.1 Ramularia collo-cygni | reverse complement strand
TACAGTACCTCTGCGGTACCGCCGAGCCTAACTAGCACCGGGCGCAATCCTATAAAAGGGCAATGTCCTCGTTACCTGTTCCCTTTCGCTCCCTAGGCAATATCGTACATATCTAAGAATCACTACTTAGTATTAAGACCCCCTATTCATAACACCCTTATAAGGATAAGTAGTCTCGTAGATCTTAAAGTAAGTCTTAGGGTCGGAAGGGATAAGATATAAAGAATTAGTATTCTTCTTTCTTCTATATAATCTCGATTTTAGCTATTACGAGTTCGTAATAGGAGCTTAGTATAATATTATAGTAATATTATAGTTCCTTCCTAAATAGGAAAGTTTCTACTGTTTTTATTAAATTATATATTCTATTATCTACTCTACTCGCGGACTATTATACTAGCTACTTTTATTATTCCTAAGCTATTTAGTATAATAGACCCCGATCTTATATATTTTTATATATTAGTATCTAAATATATATAAAGGAGAGGTACTAAAGAGTAAGGTATAATAAAAGTAAAAGCGTAATAAGGTAGGTACGTAGGCAGCCTTCTAACTCTTTATATAGGTAATTTAGATCTTTAAAAGAGTAGTAGGATAAATACCTACTACTCTTTTAGCGACTTTTTTAACACCTAAATACTAATATTAATACCTACTACTCCTACTACTATACTACCCCTTTACTACCTACCTATATCCTCCTCCCTTCTCCTACTCCCCCGTATAAATACCTACTACCTTAACGACCGCGAGGATAACTACTAGACCGGCCTTTAACCTACTTTTAATCGATAGAGGTCCTATTAGAGGAAGAAGAATTATCGACGTAAGGGTAGATAAAGTAGGAGCTAGGAATTTAATATTCTAAGAGTAGTACTAACCTATATAATAGCTCGAGTAAGTAGGATTTACTATTAATAAGGAGTAGAAGAAGCTAATAGAGTTAAAGGCTAGCCGTCGCTTCCTAACTTAAGATCTAATATTCGATCTAGCTATTAAAATCTATAACCGTTACTCTTATGTTAACGCTTTATTAATTTAGAGCCGGTCTATATAATCCTATTAGAGAATTATCGAAGTATACCGGCTAATAATATCGTAGTAGAATAGTATACCCCGACGAGATAGTAGTAGATAGTAATAGAGAAGAAATAGGAACGGATAAGCGGTACGAGCGGTATTAGAATAGTAATAGGAACTTTTAGGTATATTTCCTACCCGTATAAAGGTATACGATACTAACGGGAATAGAGCTATATAATCTAGAAGAAGAACTTCTATAATATCTATAGTAACTATAAGTCTTATAATTAGGCTTATAGCTACGACCGTAAGGACTTACTTAATTACTAAGATAGAGATTAGGTACGGCCGAAGCGTAGTATATTATAGGTAACGAGGTCTAGGCGTACTAGTAGTCGCTAGAGAATAGGGATAGTAGAGTACTAGTAATAGGGCTTAATTAGGGTAGAGGGTAGTTTTTAGAGAGGTAATTAGAGCGTTAAGGATATCTAGAAGAGGAGGGAATCTCTTTTAAGTTCTTTATACTAGCGGCTTTAAGCGTTAGGAGTTTCTAATAGGTTATAAGGGCCTTAATTATAGTACTTAAAAACTACTTTTAAAATATATTTTCTATTTTATAATTACTTGCTTCTATACCTAAAATATAACTCCTCCTTACTTTATACGTTCGTACAATTTGTCCCTATAAATATCCTACGATTTATATTACTATCGCTCTATATTAAAGAAATATACTACCCTAATCCTAATCCTATAGTTTTTAGCAAAGTTTTCGCTAAGGTTTATAACCTCTTACTACGCTAATTCCTTTCCCGTCTACCCTCTACCCTATTATACGCATATTCTATATAATAGGCCGCTCCTCTTCTATCCCCTCTAATCTTTATCTAAAAGTTATTAAACTCTAGAATAATAATACGAGTATTACTAATATTTAAACCTTCCTCTATTTATAATAGCTATGTACCTCCGAACGGACTATCCGTATAATCGTCGTAGAGAACGGTAGTAAACCCTAATAGTCGTTAAAGAATAGTCTTTACGATAATCCCCTCCTTTGTATCCGAATAGCCGAACTCTTCTAACTCGAAGCTCTACTAGATACGTATATCGTAGACAAATTAAACGAGGAGGGATTTATAATTAAGTACTATACCTTTATACGGCTTCGGCGGAGTATAGGYATTAAGAAACGACTAAGAGAAGGAGAGTTCCTTAAGCGTTAAGAGGAATATAAAAAGATTATAAAGAAGGAGATTAATCGCTTAAACCTTAGAGCATATAGAACAATATTACTATAAATACACTTCCGTATAACCGATCGTACGCGGCTTACGCTTAGTAGGTTAGTATATTTATACGATATATATCTATAGGGTAGAAAGGGGTTTACTAATATACTACTATATCGTAGGAAGCGACTATACGAGATAGCTTATAAGGTCTATCCCGCTAGCCCGTATAATAGGGCTACGAAGTTTATACGTCGCCGTAGGAAGTATATTACGCCTAGCCCTAATATAGTCTAGAGTATAGATGCATATTATAAACTTAAGGACTATAGCTTTTAGATCTATACTACTATTAATATAAATATACGGTTTATTCTATATACCTATCTTAGACCCTCTACCCGTATAATAGTATCTATACTATCTAACTTTGCGAAAGCTTATAAAAAGCTTACGAGAGTACTTCGTATTATTCGGACAGATAAGGGTAAAGAGACACTCCTTATAGCGTAGGCTTAATACTAATACGTAAGGATTATTCGTAGGCGTAAAGTACGCTTTCGCCGCTACTTTATGTTTAGAATAAGTACTACTAATATCCGTATCGAGGTATAGTAGGGCTAGCTTATACGAAGAAGGTTTAAGGCATAGTATATAAGTATATAAAGCATATTATCTATATATACTTTAGTAACGCTCCCGTTATATCCGAATCTAATTATACGGGTTAGGCTAATTAATCTTAATATTATAGGGCTTCTTTATAATATTAAAGAAGAAGGGGTAGTTTTATAAAGTAAAGAAGGCTAACCGCATTATTATAAAGTATATCTATATACCTATTATACGGAAAGAACTAGCCTCGTTCGTATATATATAGAACAAGCACCCCTTACGAAGATAATCTAATAGACCGCACGTAAGGGGTAGTATACTAAGCTATCGCTATAACTAGGTAGAGAAGGAGGGAAGGCTAAGTATTAGGTAT
>NW_019716282.1:252120-259222 GCF_900074925.1 Ramularia collo-cygni | reverse complement strand
GGAAAATTCCTCGGCTATATAGTCCTACCTAAGTTACGTAGCTACTTAAGCCTTAGGCATATATGCTTAGTTCTTAAGTAGAGACTTTAAGAACAGTATAATTCTCCTAGTACATAATAAGCGTATACTCGGAATCGTAAAGCAGGAATGCTAAGCGCTCGTTACGCGGAAAGTTCTATTACTAAAACAAGCTCGAGTACTAGATCTAGGAATCGTAGACTCCTATCTACCGGGATTAGTAGAAATTCGCTCCCTCCTTTAGTATTTAAGACAGACACTAGATGTAAGGTTAGAATACCTACTTAAGCCCGTGCGTAGAGGTAAAGGCGCTAGGATAGGATTCGGCGATAAAATGTCTGCCGACGCGTAGCTTAATATCCTCGAGCGCCTTAGCCTTAAGTCGAAAACACTCGATTTGGGCGGGACGTTTATAGTGTAACGGCGGATTATTCCTAGACTTTACGATGTCGTACTTAATGCTTCGGGTATAAGGCACAGTTACCCGCTAGTCGGGACTGTTCCTATAGCTTATAGGAAGGTTACAGGCTGGGGAATATAGAGATGTAGTAAAAATTGAATTTGTGCGGTTAGTAATAGGGGAGCGATATTAGGCATATTAATAAGGCGGGAAGGCAATCGAGCGGACTCTTAAGCGAGCGATATTGGGGATATTAATAAGACGGGAAACCTGGTAATTGAGTCAACTCTTGAGCGTCTAAAGGAGCTGAAGTCCTCTTTACTCACTGTATATATCGCTTCCCAGTACGTACAAGGAGACGAAACCAAAAACCCCGCTAGGAGGTGTTTCCAATTCGCACGGGTTCACGAGGTCGAATGTGGAGAGGGAGCGACTTTTCCCGTACATCAGCACCAACATTTCATTTCCTCAAGCAATACCCATCTTAACCGCTTTGCGAACAAAAAAAAAACATTCAATATTTGGGATTGACAAAAAAAAGAACATTCAACATTTGGGATTGACAAAAAAAAGAACATTCAACATTTGGGATTCCCCAGTGGTCACCCACCTGAGTACWGATCAAACGATTACATGGTTCAATAGGCCAGAGCGGACGGGATGGCTTGCTTTCATGCATCTATGGTCGAATGTGGCAAGAAAGCGTTTTGTCCGTATATAAGATTTTGCAAATGTTGGTCGCKACGGTCTTGAAGAAGGACCTAGAAATAACAGAGCCATCTGTCGTCGTTTGATCCTCATGAGCCATTCCGTGGTGGACTGCCTCATGACAAGCCTCTGACAGGGAACCGATGGCGGATGCGCTCACCTCTGTAGAGAACGGCCAGACTCTGTTGTATACGTCAGTACTCTTATATTCACAGTTCCCACCAAGACGCAAGACATACCAGTGCAAAGAAAAAGAAACACATGATGGCCATGACTCCAAAACCCAGTCCATATCCCAAGTCCTCCACCAGCGGTGGGATCCAGAACCCGGCTGTGAAGCCGATGATCTGTCTCCCAAGATTCAAGAAGGCAGTCACAGCCAGCGCATGATGGGGAAAGCATTCGATGCAGTAGGTAATAACAACGTTGAGCACGATCTGCAGGCCGAATATGGAGACACCCCAAGCGATTACTGGTCCGGACCAGTGGGTACTACTTTGGAGATGTTAGCAAAGGAACGTTTCTCTCCAGGGCGCGATGAGATTTACTCTTCGAGTGTGACTCCATATACTACCAATCCGGTGATGAGGAGGAAGTAGCCGGGTAATATCACCCACAGACGATACTCGTACCGCAATTGCGTTCCCATCTCCTGACATCTCTTCTTGTAGCGACTCATCCAAATGTCACTCATTCGCCCGCCTACCTGTCCGCCTAGGACAGCGCCAACAAGATACGAGATGAACACTAGCCCAATCTGCCGCTCTCCAAACCCATAAACTGGACCGAAGATCTCCGGCAGCGTGATTGAGAGTCCCACGGAGATAATCCCAAAGGAGAGGGCAAACACACTCATCATCAGAAGTACCACAGGACTTTGAATGAACAACGCCCACTCCGCCCACTTCCATGCTCCAGCGCTGCCCGTCCTCCAGTCTCCAAACAGTCCCATCCTGTGCTTTCTTTCAACATTTCCCCTCCGCGCCACCCACTTCGTCTCTGGGAATGCAACAACATACCCCAGCAACTGGGCACCATTTACAATAGCATTCAGATATAAGCCCCACCTCCACCCTTTCGCCCCAACAAGGAATCCTCCAACCAAAGCTCCCAAAGCTGGCCCACAAGTCACTGCCACATTCCACAAATTCAATTTCCGCCCTCTGCTCTCCGGTTGAAACAAATCCACCACAACTCCCGACCCAAAAACTCCTCCGGCGCTGATTCCGGCTCCTTGGACTACCCTCCCAACCATCAACCCCGCATAGCTGCTCGAGAACCCAGCTCCCAGATTTCCCGCCAGCGCAACGACGATCGCGGAGATGAAGCTTGTTCGATTGCCGAAGCGATCCGCAAAGGGAATCCAGAGTAGAGGCCCAAGACCCAGGAAGAGGACATTCACAGATGCGGCGTAGGATGCCGTCTGCGTGGAAACGGAGAATTCACGGCCAATAAGGGAAAGACCTGGTACGATGATTGTGGATTGGAAACCTATCATGAGGCCGTTGAAGGAGAGTAAAAAGAGACAGAGGTGGCGTTGATATGAGGGCCATTGCGAGGGGTGGGTCGTTGGTATACCATGGATGGATTGTGAGTCTTTCATTGTGGAGTCGGGGGAGTGAGTGGTTGGTAATGGAAGATCGATATGAGGTTCCGACATGGCGTTAGGGTAAGACCAGAGGGTGAAAAAGTGCTTCACATAAGGCCTCAGTGGTTTAAGTATCCCTAGGAAGCAATTGATATGGCTAAACGGGCTAATCGCTGTGTAGTTGGCTGGTACTGTTCACGCATCTCTCCATACGTTGTAAGTCGGTAGGCCACAACGAAAAAGTCGATTTCCCAACACTTGTTCTTCGAAGGAAGAGGTGACGGGAGAGAGTGACAAAAGAGACGGTGACCGTTCGATATCTTTCTCGGTGACAGCTTAACCGCAATGGTGGAAGTATGACATACCGCGCGATCCGATCATTTTGTGAATGCCATTCAGGGCAAGGTGTGAGCTCCGCTTTCCACACCGCCGCTTGCACATGATTCGCTGCGTTTGTTGATTCTTGTCGCAGAGCGGTGTGCACAATCCCAATCAAGAGCTCCGCAATCGATTGCTGCAGCTATCGCGTATATTGCTCGATGAATGACTTGATTGGGTAATTGACTGATGCAGGACAACGTGGCCGGGAGTCAGGATTGGAAGACTCTGCGAAATGCCAAGAGTCCCCTGACTTTGGGTTTCGGCTATTCGACCTCCTCTGCGATGAATCTGCCGCGGAGTGTAAGCTGAATCCCTAATGGGTAATGAGCAGCGTGATGTCACACCTCTCAAAAAACTCACGACGTCACTATTGCAACAGCACCAAATGGATCCTGATGCAAGCACCACTTTAGTACAAGCGTCAAGTATGTGCGTCCATTCGCAGTTCCGCCTGCTCTCCCTTCCTTGCTATAGTGCGTCTAGTCTCCAAGTGCTTGTAATGTCGTTCAAAGAGTCTCTGTCGGAGCTCCTAATATCGTTCGAAGCGTTTCCGTAGGAAGGTGGTACCAGAGCTGTCGATATGAGGATTATTCATCAGGACAAGGCATCCGCAGTGATGTCCATAATGTCCTGAGGCCTCGCTCTCTACAGGCTCGATAATCGAAAGCCTATCAGAATCCCTGCTACTAGCAGAGTGGCCGTTAATCAATCGAGAGATCAGTTTAGGGCGCTGCTCTTGTTAATGATTTCTTATATCGACAGCTCTAGGTGGTACATCCAGCAATCTAGCCGTTGAGCTCGTTATTAACAGTTATAAAAACGATCAGCCCAAGTATCTCCTTTTCTATTAAATCAACCCCTTCGACAATTATAATCTTAATGCAACTGTTAGCAAGCAGCAATTGCGTAGAGGGTTCCCGCTAGTACCTATTAAGCGGTATAGGCGAGATCTTATGTAGCATTAAAAGGCGACTACGGTTATTACTGCCGTATGTGCTATTGTCTCGAGCAGCCTAGCTAGCTTTAAGGAAGCCGTCTAGGCTACGGTTCTAGCTAGCTATAATAAGGTGCCTTATCCGGTGTATATCGTCCGACTACGTATAAGCATTAACGTCCTTATACGTCTTATTACGCATTACCGGCGATATGCTATATTCCCGTTTATCGCCCTTTTTAATAGTACCGGTTCTATAAGGTAGGATCGTGTCTATTAACGGAAGGTAGAAATAAGGTAGACGAAGAGAGACCGGCTACCGGTGTTCTTAAAGTCTCTACTTAAGAACTAAGCATATATGCCTAAGGCTTAAGTAGCTACGTAACTTAGGTAGGACTATATAGCCGAGGAATTTTCCCTTAAGTAGAAAAATTAATTAGAGTTTATCTATTATAGAACATCTAGTAGCTAAGAGCTTAAGTCTAGCTCCTTAGCTAGACCTATAGTCTACCTCGCCTACTTAGGGCTAGTAGGCTAGCTAGTTCGTCCCGTTACCCTATATAAGACGATTTAGAAAGAAGCCTACTAGCTTAAGAACACGCATCTTAGATATTAATACAGCCCTTAGATTAAAGCGACGAGAACTCTTCCGCTAGACTACCCTAGGAGTTAGCTTAA
Organism: Ramularia collo-cygni; assembly: GCF_900074925.1. Classification (NCBI taxonomy): domain Eukaryota; kingdom Fungi; phylum Ascomycota; class Dothideomycetes; order Mycosphaerellales; family Mycosphaerellaceae; genus Ramularia; species Ramularia collo-cygni. Next base: position 254,515 of record NW_019716282.1, on the reverse strand, counting down.
CGCTAGCGTTACGCTATATACTTCCGTAGCTAGGTAAAAACTCTAATTTAGACCGTATATCTAAGCTAGAGCCCTTAGAAGCACTTTATAACCGTCCTTAGAGCCGTAGTAGCTCGCTCTACCTTATCGAGTAAGGGCTATACTAAGAAAGTCGCCGATATAGCGCTTAGATACGCTATATCCCGTAAGAATCCCTCTTAAGCATATACTACTATAGCTAAGCTAGCGCTAATCGCCTTAGCTTAGCTAAGCATCCTAGAAATATAATATACTATATCTTAGATAACTATAATAGGCACTTAATGTATTACGCACGGTAACCTATTTCCTTCCGCCCTACTTAAAGGTGTCTTAGTAATTCGCCGCTATAGCGCTTAAGAAAAACTCTACACTTAAACGAAGTAGGATGCTTTAATTTAAAAGGAAGAGTTATAACCTTTCTCTCTTAAAGTACTATACTATCCTACCTCTACCTTTAACCGACTAAGCTATTATAGTAATAGCTAACCTATCTAAAGTAAGAGACGAGGAAGGCTCTCCTCGCCCTTAAGATGCCTTTTAGGCCGAGTAAGCCCCTCCGCTTATCGTCGTAGGACCCTCGAAGCCTATACGACGCTCGCTTAAGTACGAGTCGTACGACTTCTACTCCTTAGCCGATATAATCGATAACCTTTAGTTATACTTCTATATCTAAAACCCTYCTTATAGAGGATAACTTAAGGCTATACTAGAGGCCTTAGATATAGAAGACGCTACCTTTAGGACCTACTTAAGAGCCGTCGCCGCTAGGCTTTAAGAACTTAAAGCCGAAAACGAGCGACTACGCGAATACGATGCACTTAACTAGGGTACTACTATCCTGCGCGGACTAAGCGACCTAGGGTTAGTACGGTTCCGTCTTAACGACCCTCCCGCTACTATCTAAGCTAATAGAGGCAATAGGGGTAGTTAAGCACTACTAACCGCTCCGGGATTCCCTAGAGACAGCTCTAATTTAAGCGGATTAGATAATAACGACGGCCTATTAAGGGACCGTCGCTATAGAGGTTCTAAACCCTCTAAGAGAGCCCCTCGTATTAAGGGGACTATTAGCATCCTAGCTAACTACTATAGGGATATTAAGGATAATATAGCTACTCTCTAGGTTTAGGAGCTTAACCGCTACTTAAATAATATAATTACTCTTAACTAGAGGTTTAGACCTATAGAAGAGGCGCTTATTAGCCTTATTAGGGGCTTAATAAAGAAGAATGTATTATCCTAGTAGGAAGATTAGGAAACTAAGTTTAAGCCTCTTATCTACTAAGGAAGCTATACCTTAGAGATAATACTTAATAGTGTTAGAATTTAACAGGCTAGGGAATAACTATGCCTTTGCTAAGAAACTACTTGTATTTAGTCTTCTAAGAAGGCTCTTCCTTCTCTAAATTACACTCGCTTACCCCGACTATCCTAGATGCTTCTCTCTCTCTTCGTCCCTAGATTTCACTTTTTAATAAATAGTCTCTAAAGCTACTTCTAGGATTACTACTACTAAGAGAAGCTATAGAAGAAATTCCGCCGCTTTAAGCAGCTAGGGAGTATTAACTCCTTCTACTATAAGTTAATAATAGCTTCTAGCCTTCTCTAGCCTAAGCCGGATAATCTTACTATCTATTAAGCCTTTTACGATAGCTTAAAGCTTAAGATCCGTATAGAACTTATTCGCCTTAGCTTAACTCCTTAGAAGTCTATCTTAAAGCCTATCGTAGACTAAGCCTAGCGAACTAATATAGCTAATATAGAGATTGCGGAATAACGTAGAGAGCCTCGCTTAGATTAGGTAGGCTTGCGTAATCGCTCTAACCGAGCTACCTATCGCTCCCTTAGAGGAAAGAARAGAGCTACCCGTTAGTAGTTAGAACACCTAAACTCCTTAGACTAACGTATTAGGTAAGATAACTTACGTAAGCCTACTTCGACTAACTTCTCTCCGAAGTATTATAACTACGGAGTAGCTAGCTATATCTAGTTTAAATGCTCTAAGCAGCTTAAGCTAGAACTTAAGGCTAAGTAACGTAATTAGGAAGCTCGTAATGCATCTAAGTTAAAAAACTAAGTAACGATTTATCGGAGGATAATAAATCGCCCTAGTAATTGTCCTTACTCTCGATGCCTCTTAACGCTCGCTTCGATTGCTTAAATGCTATTAGGACTAATCTTCTCTAAGCCCTAGGCTTACTAGGGAAGGATATCTAAGTCCTAGCTAAGTTCCTATTCGATACTATAGCTTTAGGAATCTACGTCTCTAAGGATATTGTTGCCTAGTTCCCTTAGTATTAAGTAGATCTTCCTATTAAGTAAGTTAAACTCCCTAACGGCCGCTTAATAGAAAGCTTAACTAGTATAGAGATTC
>NW_019716282.1:243559-250125 GCF_900074925.1 Ramularia collo-cygni | reverse complement strand
CTCTAAGCTAACTACCGCCTTACGACTCTATACTATCCCTAGACTAATAGGAAGGTTAAAGCCTTAAACGGTATGCTTAGACGGATCCTTACTAAGATATGCTATAGTAAGAGCGTCTATATATAGGATTAAGGACCGCTAATTACCTTTACGACGAGAAGCACCTTTACTACGAGAAGCACCTTTACGACGAGAAGCACCTTTACGACGAGAAGCACCTTTACGACGAGAAGCACCTTCGCGACCGAGGACTCCCGCGCCGCCGCGCCGCCGCGTACGCGATAACACCCCCGAACACCGCACCCGCCCCGAAGGCGGTAGGAGAAGACGGGATCCCGCTATATATTACTAACCTAATTAAGTCCGTAGAAGGACTTAGGAAAGACCCTACGACACTACTATAATATAAGGAGGTAATAGCGTCGATAAGCACCCTTATTAGCACACTCGTATATACTACTACGAAACACTAGAAGACCTACCTCGAATCTTAATAAGTTCTCTAGGAAACCCTTTAGGGTATTAATTACACTACAAAGCAAACACACCTTTTCCTCTAGGAGACTAATAAAAACACTAAGCCTACCTACTTAAGTATAGCCTTAGGACCGAAGACCTTAAGATCTTTTCCTAGCCCTAATATCCTCTAGCCGACTACTAAGCCTATAGTAATAATATACATAAAAGACTAGGAGGATATTACTAGGATAAAGGCGAAGAGCATAGTAGAGATAGTTAGGGAGATTAGAAACCCCGACGTCCTTACCGCGAGCGTCGATAAGTACGGAAAGGTTAAGCTCTCTATAAAAGATAGCGCTACAAAGGCAAAAGTAGAATTAAACAACGAATAGACAACGAAAATCGCACCTTTAGCTAGACTCTCGAAACTATCTTTTTAAGTACTTATCTACGCGGTCCCCCGAGTATTCCGCGCGGGAGAGACGCGAGGAAACCTCGAGATATAAGAACAGAATAAATACATTAAAGATCTTAAGGTTACTAGAACTACGTAGCTTAACCCGAGCTAGAGGAGATAGTACCCGGAGAAGGCGCACTCTTCCCTAATCGTATAGATAGAGACCGCCGTAATAGCTAACGAAGCTATTAACAAAGGACTATTCTAGGACTACGAGGAAAAGACTATCGAGATTACCTAGGCGAGCTTTAGGATCTTATAGTACTTTAAGTACTAGGAGTACGACTATATAACCGGCTCCTACTCCGGGCACGACCGATGCGGCTACTACGCGGGGAATTACCGATCCGACGAGTGCTATAATAGGGAGAAAAAGAAGTACGTAAACTATAAGGGAAACTACTCCTCTATAGACTCTATCTGCCCTAACCGTATTCGGGTAAAGGAGAGGGCGAACCGGTTTAAAGCGAACTTCCCGGCGAACTACCTTACGGCACCTACCGAAAGGAACGAAACTAACTTATAGGGATTTATATTCGTCTCTCGCATACCGAGTAAGAGGAAATCCCTAGAAGAAGCAGATCTACTAAGGAAGGCGAGGATAGGTAGGCCGAAATATGTCGTAATAGCCGTAAGGGCTCTAGGCTAACTAAGGCTCTTTTTACCGTTCCCCCTTTCCGCCTATAGCACATCCGAGTCGGAAATAGCAGACGAGGATACCGCGTCTATTACGTCGAGCTAGATATTATTAATATCGAGCTAGGCCCTAACCGAGCGATAGGACAAGCTACTAAAAGAGACTAACGTATTAGGAATAGATACGTCCGATAATTAAACACATACACCTAACGATTATATAGTATAATATAAACAGGAGCAAAGATAAGGTTTAGAGGGACTTCCTCTAGAACCTCGATCTAAAAGTCTACTACGTTATAGCGATTTAGGAGCTATAGATTAACTATTACTTCTCCCGTAAGACCTCCTATACGTACCTAGGATATACTACGATAGTACTACAAACGGAGAACCCCCGGGTAGCCCTATATATTAGTAGAACTATTAAGGATAGTAGCTATAGGGTCTATAACGACGGGTAGGCCGCTATAAGCGACGCACAGACGATATCGCTTACCCTCCTAAGGAAGGAAGAGAAGACGCTCTAGATATATAACTAGTACAACCTACTACCGTAGTCCTATAGCTCCCGCGAGGAGGGCATACTTAGGTAGCTCGAAACGGCCCTAGCCCGGGAAGGATACTAAGTTATAGTCGGGGACTTTAACCTCTACTACCCTAGGTAGGGTTCGGACTTCYRGCCGGCCTACTACTACCTAGCGGGAYACCTTATTAACTAGAYRGAAGRAGYAGGATTTACCCTAGYRACGCTAAAGGGAATAATAACCTAGGAGAGCTAAAGAAGTAGTATAACTATAGACCTTACGTTTCTTACGAGAAGCCTCGAGGGGAGGCTTATATTATATTATACTATAGAGGACCTCTATACGGGATTAGACTACCTACCGGTAGCTACTATAATCGACCTACGCATCGAGGCCGTAGCCGAGCGACCTCTACGTAGACTCTAGAAAAACACGAAATAGAACGAGCTCGACGAAGACCTAGACTCCCTCCTTAAATACCTCCCTCCCCTCTCCTATCTAATAAAGAATTAGGTTCGGGCGAGGGCAGAGCTAATTATAAGTGCTATATAGGAAGTAGCGGACAAGCATACCCCTATCGCTAAACCGTCCTAATAGGCGAAACCGTACTAGACAACTACGTATATAGATAAAGTTAAGATCGCGAGGAGAGCCCGCCGGGAATAGACCGGGAACAAGTTATAGAGGATATAGGATGCTCTCTAAGTAGCCCTCCGAGATAAGAAGAATTAGATTAAGAGAGATAAAGAAATAGGATAGAGAACGTTTATTACCGAAGTAATAGCGACCCCGTAAGGCATATAGAAGATAGCGAAATAGGTAAGGAAGCCCGACGACTAAAAGGAAACAGTTATACCGGACATTACGGACTCGAGCGGACTTACCTATACGGACCTAGAGGCTAAGGCTACGGCTATAGTAAGGTACTTCTTCCCGCCGCCGGTAAGGGCGGACCTAGCGGACATCCTAAATACTACGTACCCCGAGCTACTCCCCGTCGAGTAGCTAGTAACTAAGATAGACGTTAGCCTAGCCCTTCGGACTATCCTACTAGATAAGGCACCGGGACCGGATAGGATCCTAAACCGCCTACTAAAGCAATATAAGTCCCTATACGCTCCGCTAGCACACCTCTTTACGGCCTGCCTAAGGATCGGATACTATCCGCTATACTATAAAGAATCTATTACGGTAGTCCTAAGGAAGCCTTAGAAACCGATATACACCGTACTAAAGGCGTATAGACTAATAGCCCTCCTTAATACTATAGGCAAGCTTCTCGAGAAGATCGTAGCGAGCCGRATATTAGTACTACTAGAAGAAAAGGGCCTCCTCCCGGAAGGCTAAATAGGAGGACGGCTAAGACGATCTACCCTAACCGCGATAGAACTACTAATAGAAAAGATCCGAGCCGTATAGAAGGGAAGTAAAGGCAAGGTCGCGTCCCTCCTATATCTCGATATCTCGGGAGCGTTCGACTACGTATCGTACGAAAGACTTATCTATATTATAAGGAAGATAAGACTCCCGGAATAGATAACTAGCTTTATAGGGTTATTCCTTACCGAAAGGACTACTATACTAAAATTAGGATCCTTTACTAGCGCGAGGAGGGACACCGAAACCGGCATCCTATAAGGATCGACCCTCTCTCTAGCGCTTTTCCTAGTATTCGTATCGGAGCTCCTACTCCTACTAGACTCCTAGAACTCTATAGCTAGCGGGTTTATAGACGATACTAATATCCTAACCTAGTTAACGATAACGGAAGGCAACTATAGAAGGCTCGAGGAACTCTATACGAGATACGAACGATARGTAGAGAAGYACGGCGTAAGGTTCGCCCYRGAGAAGTACTAACTTATCTACTTTACGAGGAGCCGCACGAAAYATAATATAGGAGCTACTATTACGATTTAAGGCTATATATTAAAGCYGGAGAYATRYRTTAGGATACTAGGCCTATARGTAAYACCTAAACTCTCGTAGGGACAATATATTAGGAAAGCTAACTAGAGGGCACTATCGAATATAGAATCCCTAAATAGGCTTATAACGTCTATATAGGGCGCTATATTCGYATAGGCTAAGCAACTCTAYACGGTAATCGTRCGCCCGGTAATAAYGTAYRGTAGCCCGATCTAGGCCTACGATAATAATAAAGGACGARTTCTATAAGTACTCCTTACGGAACTAGAAAGAACCTAGGTAAAGGCGCTCCGTAAGGTTACCGGAGTATATAAGTCGGTACCCCTCCGCACCCTCGAACACGAAACGAACGTGCTCCCTATCGATATATACCTCCGGCAACTTAGGATATAACACTCCGCGCTTACGGCTAACTAGCTATATTAAAAGTATATTATAAGAGCTATATATAACCGCTAGCCCGGCAATAACAGACTTAAGACATAGAGGTAAGAGGATATAGCGACGTAGAATAGAGAGATGCCTATACTAATCGRTATAGGAACATACGTAGTACTACGGGCCCCGACGAAAAGAGAAATCTAAGAAAAGCGAAGGATAATTAGGGATCTTAAGGAGAGGTCCCTAGAATAATAGAAGGACCGCTAGAACCGTTACTAGGGGAGGGACCGCCGGTACTTTATAGCGGCCTAAACGAGGAACTAGAACGTAGCTATAAGAAAGGACAACATAATAACGCCGGACCGGAGCGGGGGAGGCTATAAACCTCCGCATGCTATCTACGAAGGGCTAATAAGGGCCTAATTAAGTATAATAATATAGTTAAGGACCGAATATATCGGCCTCCGGGAATACCTCCGGAGGCAGAGAGTCCTAGAGGTAGAAAGCAAGGCATACTAATATAGATACCCCTACTAAAATATTAAGCATATACTTCTATACTACTTAGAGTAGGTAAGGGGACGTAGAGACTAGCTACGAAGGACGAGAAGCAAAGACATCTAAGTTATTCTAAACGACCCCGAAGACGTATAGAGGATCGTAAAATAGATTATTAGAGAAGGATTTCTTAAGTAGTTTAAGCTAAGCCCCGCGGTAGAACGACTAGTCTAAGAGTAGAAGGAAGCGTAGGACCGCAGAGATATAGAGCGGAGCGGGTAGGTAGGGTAGGAGTAGAAGTAAGAAGTATAAGAGAACGGCGCACTTAACCGAGGAGAGCTCGTAGCATATACGAGGCAAACACCTAAGGGATAGGGGAGTTTTTTAACCCGCGTAAGAAGAAAGGGTTTTCTCCTATAGAGACACTACGTAGTAAAGTCTGCATAGGCCTCGCCCGCACTAGACTATAATAGAACTTATTATTATTATATATAGGATCTCTACTTGCCTAAAGCACTCTATATAAGTCGAATTCGAACTTAATCGAATTCTAGCTTAAGCCCTTTCTTCTTACTATTCGGATAGGAACCCCGAATACTTAGAGATTACCTATACCTACGACYTATAGAGCTTAATYCTAACGATRTTACTAAGCGCTACTAAGTRCTCCTTAATATAAGGAGCCTCGTAGCGGAAAGACTAATTRYAAAAGCAGCTCGATCTAAGGCTATTAGCTCTAAGAYMTTTATAAATAYTAATAGYAAGTTTAAGGAAGGAGACTTTATACTYRTYRTATATAARATAAAGACTAAGCTCTAACCTAACTATATTAGGCTATTTAAGATCCTTAAGCGYAGCTAGCTTAGGACCTATACTCTTAAAAAAGAGGATAGCTTAGTAGTTAAGYATTAAGTAAACGGCGACCGCCTAATTAAGGCGCACGCTACTACTAGCTTTAAGGAATAGAATAGAAGATTRYATACTAGTAATACTATTTTACCTAAAGCTRCTAGACTTAAGTTTAACGAGAGCCTTAGCGATAATRTTAAAACCGCYTTAAGCTTCTTAACCCTAGCTTCGATCCCTAAGAAGAAATAGGAGAAGTTATCTAAGATAATACTTAATCGGTTAGGGGCYCTTAAATTCTTAATAGGGGAGGGCAAACCGCTAGATCTATAGCGTCTTAAAGATATACTACGCTTTAAGAAGCGGCTTAACGAAGCTACTAAACAAATCCGRAAAAGCAATAGCGAAGTTTTACGCGCAAGTTAAGAGAGCGTAAAGTAAGYAGAAGCTTTACGAGCTGCTCTTAAAAAGAAACGCTATTAGGAGTTAAAAAAGAATCCTCTAAGTTAGCGGCCTACTATTATGCAGCCTTTAAATCCTRCTATAATACCTAGGGAAGATGCCTAAGTTAACCTAGTAGTTAAAAACCTCGTTACTAGTCTCCCTAAGAGAGTAATAGAGCTAGAACCTACGGCCTAAGAAGACCTACTATAGGAAACCGATAGCCTAAGTACCTCCTATAATACTAAGGGCTATCTAATCTAGCCCCTAAACGCTCCCTTAAGTAGAAACTAGATCCCTAGCAATAACCTAAATAACTTAAGGGCTAAACCTTCTTATCCTATTACTATTCTAGCTCTACCCCTAAGGTAGAATAGAAGCCCTAGCGCTAC
>NW_019716282.1:207313-237934 GCF_900074925.1 Ramularia collo-cygni | reverse complement strand
TAGATGTGCGGTGGCTTCTACAACTGCTGTTGCGTTCCATGCAAGGTCCAAGCTCTCCCTGTCATAGCCCTCCGACGCCCATGCCTTGAGGAATACGAGGCATACGTCTGGCACGGGATATATGGAGCGGAAGGTGCCCTTAGCTATCATGTCATTGTCCAGAAGTGCCTGTACACGGCCGCCGTATGCCTCGACATAATCACGCACACTCTCGAAGGGCGAGGTGAGGGTTGAGTGCCGAACCGATCCAGAACCACCGCCAATATCCAAAAGTCCGACTTCCAATCCCTGAGAGTCTGAGTTGTCGTTGAAATAGACTGAGCCCGAGACTGGGTATGGAGCGCCATTGCCAAAGACACCAACGTTGATAGGTTTCGTCAGGGGTAGAAACTTTCCGGTGTTCTTCAGCAGTACGGTGCCAGCTGCGCCGAGTTTCCGGATCAAGCTCGAATGATTTCCACGAACATCAATCGCTTCTGGCGTCGAATCAATGCCCGTGTGACCAGCTGTATTCACCCCAATGGTCGCTGCGTTTGCCGGATCCACTGGAGGGAAGTCGACATCCTGGCCAAGCCTGAAATAAGGCTTCATGACCCGTGTCGCCATATCATCAAGCCGAGTCATGGGCACAGATCCATTCTCCACAGCTTGCAAAAGGGGTGTGCCGAAATAGGAGGATCCATACTGAGCGCTCACGTTTCCAGGCATCTCAAGATCCAGACCTCCGTTCGCAAAGCTAGCAGTACCATGTGTCGCAAACCAGTCAGATACGACATATCCCGGGAATGCCAATTCGTCTTTGAGGATGGAGAGTGTCCCTTCATCGCTACAGGCGTATTTGCCGTTGATGCGACTGTAGGCACACATGACGCTTGCCGTGCCAGCTTTCACAGCATCCGCAAATGGCCACAGATAAAGCTCATGAAGTGTACGATCATCGATGTTGGACGACAGCGCCTCGATGGTGGATCCATCTGGATTTACTTGTCGGGTACGCTGCGTTTCCTGCTCGTTTCCGATGAAATGCTTTGAGCAGGTTTGGACGCCTTGYGATTCGACGCCCATTACACTGGCGTACATGGCTTGTCCAGCGAGATAAGGATCAGGTCCAAATCCCTCCCAATTACGACCGCCTTGCGCGTGGCGTCCTATCGCACCGGTTGTTGGCCTGAGGGGTTGTTAGTGGTAAAGATACAGTGTGAGCATTCCGAGGAGATGAAGACGACATACCCAAGATGTACGTGCGCCCCTTTATCCCTGAACTCCTCCCCAATAGCGACAGCACGTTCATACATGAGCTCCGTATCCCAAGTCGCCGCAGCAGCCAGACCGGATGGGAAGACGCTCACGCCGTCCGAACGTGCAAACCCAGCTGGTCCATCGGCGTAGCAGATGCCGGTGAAGTTGAGTCGCGGAATGCTTCCAATTTGTCCAATACATGCCGGACCCGGTTGTCTGTATGCACCCGATACGATTCCGATCTTCTCGTCGGTCGAAAGGTGGGACACGAAGTCCTGGGCTTTCAGAGTTGCTGCTTCCCATGCTAGAGTTGTGTTTAGCAAACGGCAATGCCCCAGGGAAGGCCATGTAAGGGGGATACATACTGAGAGCTGCTTTAGCTGGCACAAGGAGCCATGGCAATAAGGTGCATAAGGCTTCGAGGCGTCGAGGTGAAAATGGCATGTTTAAAAGACGTGCCAGGTGTAGATGGCGGATCGATCAATATATATATACCATGTCAAGGAACACGATCCTACTGCATAGCTTTGTTTCGACTTTCAAATGTTTACCCACTCAGGCTATGTCTACCAGCATGGTTCCCCTCGCGGTTTCCCTCATAGGGAAAGGCGAGGGCGAAACGGCCAGTGCTTCCTCACACTTGACAGTAGTAGTAGTAGTGGACCAGGAGAGGGTGAGGTCCCACTTACAGTTACCTTGGCCAGTCCGCGACGGCCATTTTCCTTGGCAAAGACTTGTCCAAGAAGCTTGTGAGCGAATCCGACCAAAGCGAATACGGAGTACGATCAACGCGAATCCGACCAAAGCGGAGCGAGCTATACATATCGTTTTGGCTCCGACAGAGCGTAGCGCTCGGCTCTACTACGCCTTCGGCTTTTCTATGAGTACAACAGGCCTTTGATCCAAGAATGCGTAGTCGAATTGCCCTTCACAAATCCCGGGATTCAGGCACGCTGTGCTCATTTCTCCTCTGCGAATACGATGACATTTCCAGCATAACACGCCGTCGTTCCGAAACGCACTGTATTTGTATGTGAGACCCTCCATGCAAAGTGGGCTGTGTGAACAAAAGCCCACGATTTCCCATTGCCTGCTGGAATCCCGTCTCATACCAATCAATCTACATGGACACAGAAAAGCCAGGCTTTGCACAGCGGCGGGCGCCAAGTCATAATCTTCCCATGGCGGGACACGAAGCCGATCATGCCATCGCAGCTCATTCTTGCAAAGTGACTACGATGAGAGGTATTGCACTCCTCCAAGTTCTGCAGCTCCGATGAACTACTGGCTGACGAGACGAGGGCGCAGACGATGGCCGTATACATGTCAATCTAGACTCCCAACTGAGCAGAAGGTTATCCAAGCTGGTCAAACTACCTCCCAGTGATGGTGACTTGCATTCCCCACCTCCACAATACGTTCGCTACACATCTCCCGAACAGTTTCCATTGCGACTTAACATTGTGATCCACGTGGTGGGAAGCCGGGGCGACGTGCAGCCATTCGTGGCTCTCGGCAATGAACTGCAGAGATGCGGCCATCGAGTGCGCATCGCCACGCACGGTACATTCGAAAAGTTCGTGCGTGATTCGGGACTGGAATTCTATCCCATCGGTGGCGATCCAGGAGACTTGATGTCCTACATGGTGAAGAATCCTGGCCTCATCCCTAGTGTGCAATCATTGAGAGCCGGTGAGATTTCTCATAAACGTGAGATGATTGCGGAGATGCTCGAAGGATGTTGGAACAGCTGTATAGAGCCCGATCCACTTACCGGACAGCCTTTCGTAGCGGACGCCATTATTGCGAACCCGCCGAGCTTCGCTCACATTCACTGCGCGGAAGCATTGGGGATCCCCGTTCATCTGGTCTTCACAATGCCTTGGACAGCGACGTCGAGCTTTCCACACCCACTAGCCAACATTTCCGGCAAGACCAAGGACATGAAGCTGGCGAATTATCTGTCCTACATCTTGGTGGAGTTCATGACGTGGCAAGGCCTGGGTGATGTGATCAACGGATGGCGCAAGACAATTGGTCTGGAACCGGTACCCAACACGGAGGGGCCCCTTCTCGCATCGACGCTATCGATTCCGTTCACATATTGTTGGTCTCCGGCTTTAATCCCCAAGCCCAAAGACTGGCCAGCCAACATTGAAGTGTCTGGCTTCTTTTTCCGCGAACCTCCAGCATACACGCCGCCAGACAGCCTCAGAGCTTTCCTGGAGGACGGAGATCCCCCAGTCTACATAGGTTTTGGCTCGATTGTCCTGGACGACTCAGTCGCCATTTCATCATTGATTGTGGAAGCGGTCAGTGCATGCGGTCTGCGAGCAGTCATTTCTCGTGGATGGAGTCGACTTGACGGTCCTGCTCGATCTGACATTTTCTGGCTGGGTGACTGTCCCCACGAATGGTTATTTCAACACGTCTCCACGGTTGTGCATCATGGCGGTGCCGGTACAGCGGCATGTGGACTACGCAACGCGAGACCTACAGTGATTGTGCCCTTTTTTGGCGACCAACCGTTTTGGGGTGAAATGGTCGCTGCCGCAGGTGCTGGGCCAACGCCTATACCGCATAAAACACTCAGCGTCCAGAATTTGTCGGAAGCTTTGCGATTTTGTCWGACAAAGGAAGTTCAGGCTGCTGCCGCCATGATATCAGGCAAGATGAACAAGGAAGATGGAGTGCGAACCGCCGTCATGTCTTTCCTCAATCACCTTCCGCTTGAAAGAATGCAGTGTGATTATCTACCTGACCAGCCCGCTTCCCTGTCCCTCAAAGTGGGCAAGCATCTGACGAAGATCTCTGCTCTAGCTGCTGAGATCTTGATAAGGGAAGAAGGTGTTCATGCAGGCAACTTCAAACTGTGAGTATCTTTGCACCACTCATTTTTTATCCACGAATCACATTGAACTTGCTAATATCAGGTCAGGTACCGACCAAGTCCAATCTTGATTGAGAATAGCCGCTGGGATCCTGCGACTGGGTTAACCTCCTCGATTATTGGCACCAGCACCGACCTAGCCGGACTCATGGGAGACATCTTCCTCAAGCCCGCAGAAGCGTATCGACGTGGACGTGGACGTAGCCGGAGCCAAAAGCCAAAGTCGAGGTCATCTAGCCATCAAATATCACAGAGCAGAGCCACGGAGACAAGCAGGGATTTGATCTCAACCAGCGAAAACTTCGCCCGTCTCACTCAGACGCACTCTAGTATTGAGCGATTTTCCCAGCAGGCCGACGGCCAAGATCGCTCTAAACGCACGGCTGTTGCGGACTCCATGGCCGTCGCAGGATCCATGGCCCTRGCCTCGGGCAAGTCAATTGGGAAAATCGTCCCAACCGTCTACAAAGGCTTCGTGGTGGATTGGCCACTAGCCGTAACCGAAGGCTTTCGCACCATGCCTCGTCTCTGGGGCGAAGAAGTCAGAGACTACGGCAAAGTCACCGACTGGAAATCTGGCGTAGCTGTCGCAGGGAAATCCTTCAAGCTCGGTATTGGCGACGGTTTCAAGGATCTCACACATCTCCCTGGCGAAGGCGCCAGGAAGGAAGGAGCTTGGGGAGCTGTCAAAGGTGTGGCAAAGGGTAGTGGAAGTCTGTTGTCTAAGACTGTGAGTGGTGGGCTGGGTCTCATCGCGTATCCTGGACAAGGAGTCACGAAATCCCTCTGGACGCTGACGCATGGGCAGACCGGGAAGCAGATTCTAGCGGCCAGGCGGAAAGAGGGGATTTGGAGGGCGAGTTCTATGCGCAGTGCAGCAATCGAGGAGGTTCAGAGCAGGTATTACAACATGAACATCGTTGACTGATGGTTTATCTCCTTTGTGACTCGTCGTGTCAAGAAGCCCCTTTTTCTTTTTTTGAGGGCGCTAATCAGCGGACTCTATCGGCCAACGACTCTTTCCCGGATTGAGATGGAAATACTATCTTAATCATAATGGCACAAAATATATTGTCAAAGTCGCTGGGAGACTAGAGTTTACCGCCCTGCTGTGGTTCTTCCCATGGACCTTCCCACACCCGAAGTGTGCGAAGCTTATTTTTCATCAAGACGCGGGCCTCGTCGATGGTAAAGTCGACGAGCTTGGTGATATCGAGCTCCCTCTCCTCAAGGCGTCCTGCTTCGACACGAATGGCACTAGAACCTTTTGTCTCGCCCGTCCCCGAACAGCACTGCGTAATGAATTCGGCCYAGCCCTTCATGCATCTCTTCGCCTGCGGCAACTTCGGCAGCATATGTGGGAAGATGTGTGGCATGATTGCATACTCCTCAAACCGGACGCTGACTCCATCTTTCACAGCCCGCTGAGCGAGCAACTTTGTCCCGTCCGCAAACCTTTCCTCGCCGACGGCAAACCACATCGGAGGACTACCTTCCCATGATGGAGCCAGACCCGGATTGTACATGATGGAGATCATGGCTGATAGCTCGCATGAAATGTCCCCTCGGGGCGGGTCTGCGGGYCATATAGAATCGGTCTTGCCTATGGAGCATCGGTAGGGCGGTACGTCATTCATCATGTCGTGCTGCTCGTTCTTCTGGTAAGAAGGCAAACACAGCAAATGGTCTGATGCGGCACCAAGACCCGTAATACAAGCTGGTACAGGCACCTCGACGTTTCTCCCATACCATCGTACTACTGGCTTCGTTGTTTGCTGCTGTCTTCGCAACTGCAGTATGATCTGCAAGACAGCAAAAACCAGCACGGCGCCAGAGCTATCGCCAGCCAGAACCAGTTTCTCCGGTGGCACAGGTGCATGGAAAGCGCCGGGCGGAGGATACAGTAGAGAAAGATAGGCGATGAAAACGTCCAATTGTAACGACAAGGCCTGGAATTGTGGTGCCAAGCGATACTTGACGGCGAAGCATAAACCACCCGTGAAAGAGCATAAGGGCATTGTGCTTGGACGTGCGCTGACTGGGCTTCCAAAGGTATATGCTCCGCCGTGGGCATACATGATGGTCACATCTGATTTCCGTCTCTCGGTGAGAAGGTCATATTTATCTTTCTCCGAAAGACCTGCATCGACGTTCTCGGCAACACCGATCCATTCACCTTGGATATCACCGTATTTCGGTAAAGTAAATGACTCCTGGCCAGTTTCCAAGTTTGCTACCGCTTCCAGGAGGTGCGAGCGAGCGTCCGTGTCCAGAAATGATGGTGGTGGTAGTCTGCTCTTGCTTAAACAGAAGCCCTTGGGGGCTGGACGGTCTTGTCCAGTCAATTTCTGTTGAGCGAGTGCTGGGTTAAATTTGCTTTWGCGGAACATGTCACACATGGCCTTTGCGATAGTCTTCTGTTCCTCGGCGGTCGACATGATGGATGAGAACAAGACGTCGGTGGAGTGTTTTTACAAATCTTCGACAAGTCTTCTTGTGATTCCAGGTAGTATGAAGAGGAGAGGAAGCTCACAGTCCACAGCAAGGTGTTCGAGCTCAGTGAGTGCGCCGCGGTGAAGCAGAATGCCCGCTGCTGATCTCTCCCATCGCAGGAATAGCCGTCGAGCTGAGGAGCCGATGATCTGCAAAACCGGCTCAATTTGGCTTTCTCAAAGTCCAAGACGATGAACTCTACCATGCCACGAAGCCGTGGACGTATTTGCGTGCGACATGGTCAATCTTGCTTGACAGCAAAGTCAACTTTCCACGACTATGTTGAGTATACCGCTATGTTTCTCGAGCTCAATGGCAGCCAGCTGCTAGGCGTCGACATGCAGTCATTAGATCGACCTGGGAGGCCCGGCCCTGGCTTCTGCGGTGGACCCGCTTGCAGATCAAACCTTCATGTTCAGTCTGCCTCACCGGTGCGGTGATCCCCAATCCTACGCCATGTCGTTTCGAGAGTAGGTCGGCGGGCTGAACGATGGGCCTATCAAACCCACCACACGCCCCCATTCAGCTTACTGACCGTGATACTCCTACGGGGTGTTTTGCCTCCGAGTCGGCCGTGTCGACCACTATGTTCATCTACTGTCTGGCTGGTACTACTCCTCGACTCCTTCGCCACGTCTGGCAATTCTTGGGATACCTCTACCTTCCTGAACCAAGCCGTACGCGCGGCTCGATGGCAGCGTCAGCGACTTGATCAAGCCACATTCGATCCCGTTGGTAGAATGACGGCCAGTCAGGATATCTTCGTGGCCTTTACAGTGAAGCCAATCCCTGCGACTACGATTCTTGCTCTCGGTCTACTCCTCGTGATTGCTTCGGTAAGATGTCCTTGCGTGAGATTTCTCTCGACGCAGATGCTGAGACTCCAATAGACAGGCTTGAGACTACTCTACCTTGCGTGTTATCATCCCCTCGCGCGCTATCCAGGTCCAATTCTCTCTCGATTCACAGACCTTCGAGCTGCCTATCATGGGCTACGCGGTGACATTCACCTTGACATGCACCAATGTCACTTGCGCTATGGAGACTATGTTCGTTACGGCCCGAACAAACTGCTTATCAACGACCCCACCGTCATGAACGGTACATGCTTCGCCGACCCTCCAACATGGCAACGCTGATCCAGTCTCAGAGATCTATGGCTACAGGAAAAATGTGCAGAAGTCGCAGTCCTACATGCCCCTAGTGCCAGGGGGAAAGGGTTGGTCGGTCCTGACGTGCATCGACAAGGATCTACATCGGACCAAACGTCGTCTGCTCGCCATGGGCTTCAGTGATGCCTCCCTCAAAACATTCGAGCCTCGAATGCTTGAGCACATGAGGGTACTTCGATCCAAGCTGGATTCGGGGTCCGCAACTGACGCTCACGGGTGGTCCACCCCAAAAGAAATGAGCGACCTCTGTATGTGTTCGATTCTCTTGGACGGGCGTCGTATGTTTATTAATTGTGGACGCAGGCAGATGGATGACCTTTGATGTCACGGCGGACCTGGCATTCGGCGAGTCACCTCAGCTTCAGAACAGCCAGGAGAACAGATTTCTCGTGGACTGCATCAATGTGTACTCTTGGAGGATGGGATGCTATTACGAGCTGCCGGCCCTGATGTACCTTGACTTCCTACTACTCGCGTATCTCTGGACTCAAGGCAAGCTCAGGCCGCTCGCCAAGTTCTTGAAATGGAAGCGCACTTTCGGCAGCAAGATCATGTTGAAGGAAGGGGGTACCAAAAGGGGCATATTCTCACTGGTATTGAATGCTGAGGGAGCTAACCGATTCACTGAAAATGAGGTGTGGGCCGAGGGCATATTCCTCATGCTGGCAGGCTCCGACACCTCTTCGACTGCGATATGTGCCCTCCTATTCTACTTGTCGCGCTATCCTGCAATTTACGAGCGGCTTGCACAGGAGATTCGACAGCGATTCGCCAAAGTGGACGATATCTGCATCGCCAATACCTCGTCCTGTCATTATCTACAAGCCTGTATCACGGAGACTCTACGCATGGCACCACCCACTTCTGCGGCTCCTTGGCGCGAGATTCTACTTGGAGGCCTGCAACTCGGTAACCACTACATTCCTGCGAAATGTGATGTGGGCGCCAGCATCTACGCCACACACCACAATAAGGACTATTTTCAAGATCCATTCACGTTCGACCCTGAGCGCTGGATCGCCTCGGATCAAAAACAGCTCGATCGCTTATACATGGCCTACAACCCCTTCTCCCTTGGTCCAAGAGGATGTGCTGGACGATCGATAGCATTTGCGGAAATAGCAATCTTCGTCGCACAGGTCTTGCTGGAGTTCGATTTCAGAGCACCTCCTGGGACAGCTGGTCTTGTTGGGTGTGGTGGGCCGGAGAAGCGGGCTGGTAGACGGAATCCGATGGAGTTCCAGTTGGAGTCGCATGTTACGGCTCTGACTGAAGGACCGGAACTGCAGTTTCGGAGGAGATCATGATCCTGTAGAACAAACTCGAGCTCACAAGCTTTACAGCATAGAACCGTAGCCGAATGCCATGTCGTGAGATGTGATTTTAGAATTTGTAGACTCTTGATTCAGTGTCGACTTTTGATAAGTACAGCACGCATTTTCGATCGATAGAAAATTCCGGCGTGGTATAAAAGATGCTGTATCTGGGYCGTCCGAAGCAGTGGCGCCTCTGCACCTACACTAGCTCCAAGCAGCATCTACTAAAAGATGGTAGAGTTTAATGAAGCAAATAGTTACCAAGCTCTGACACATTGCTGCCATGATCATGAACAACACTTGACGACAACACATCACAATCTGAAATGCCTTGGTATTCCTCAATCCTCCGTTTGGTAGTACCATGGTGGCAGTCTCCAGTCCACGTGCCCGATGCAGCGAGAAGTCTCCTGCATAACTACTCTGGCATCGCCGAGGATCAAATCGAGCAGCATGTCACGACTTTCGTAAGGAGCGCACTGTTGCAGCGGTAGTGATGAACATCGCTGATGGAAAATTATCGCCAGCGTGAAAAGGCATGGAGCATCAACCCATATCCCTGCGTGGGAATGTGCATGTTTCTTCGGCCTACACTGCATTTTGCGAAAGTCGACAATGAATACGAGCAGATTCTCAACCGCGTGAAAGGAGGCGAAAGGGTGCTGGATGTGGGCTGTGCTATGGCGCAGGATTTACGAACTTTGGCGGCGGATGGTGCGCCTACTGAGAATATGTTCGGGACAGGTGAGGAGATCTTTCCCACCACTCCTTTCTTATATATATATGGAAAAGCCTTTGCATAGAGAGACTAACAGACAGCGGTGCAGACATCACGCAAGAATTCTGGGAAGCTTCCTTTGACCTGTTCTGCGATCGCTCAAGAATGCAAGCAACATTCATCAAAAGCGACATCTTTGACGACCATTCCCCACTGGTCCGAGACTACGAGAATTCATTTGACATTTTGATCTGTGGCGATTTCTTCCATCTCTTCAATTTCGAAAGCCAGGTACAAGCAGCGATTAGATGTGTGCGTCTGAGTCGCGCCAGGCCAGGAACTACAATTATTGGCAAACAAATCGGTGCCTTGCCTCCCATGACAATCTCTACGGGATTCAGCTCCAAGGCGCACATGTACTTGCATGACGAGAGCTCGTTTCGCAAAATGTGGACAGAGGTGGAGGAACAGACGCAGACGAGGTGGGATGTTCGAGTAAGGACTGTGGCTTTTGGAGAGGAGAGTTTTTGGTCGCCTAGTCAGGCTTTTGCGTGGATGGGAGAGGCGAGATGTGGGATTGAATTTGTTATTGTGAGACTTTAGACTTTCATGATGATTTAAATGCAAGGGACTTTGAAGAGTAGAGGTTATCATTGTGCGAAGTTGTTTATCACGGTCCTGACCCAATCCTGAAGTCAGGCATTGTTGCTTCAGACTGAGGGAGCGCTTCGTACAACGCATCAATCTCCTCCTGATACAAGTCAAGAGCTGCTTTTCTTTGCAACGTGCCCTTTCCCGTCATAGGTAAAGGTTTCTCTTTCGTAACGAGAGCGATCAAAGAGCGAATCACCACTCCATTGGACGGGACACGCTGGTTGTTTTGTTGCACATGCGAATACAGATCATCCAGAAACATCTTCCTGGCAGCAGAATTTTCCATGTCTAGCAGACTAGGATCCTTTGGCTCGATCAACAAACCCGGCCGTGGTCGAGCTGTACCAAACATTAGACTGTGCTTCACGCCAGGAACACTCTGCATGGCCGTCTGCACGGCACTTGGGTGGATCTTGCTCCCGTTTTGGAAAACAATGAGGTCGTCACTACGTCCAGTAAGGCGCCAGTGGTGAGGCAATGTGGGATGAGCGACGAAGAGGTCTTTCGTTGGCCATTCGTTCAGCTCAGGGAAGATGCGGAAAACAGGTTGCTCAAGGGTAGGTTGTCTCACGACAAATAGTTCATGAAGTCCATCTTCGCCTGGCACCGGGCGGAAGTCAAATCCATTGGCTTTTGGGTGGAAGAAGTACCAATTCCAGAGAGTGCGGTCTTCTTTCTGTAATTGAGTTGATGCGCCGATTTCGGTGGATGCGTAGGCGTTGTTCAGGGTCGTCCGGGATGAGATTATATCGCCGGCTGCTTGGGAGATAGGTCCTGCATTACTATTAGTCTGGTAATCACGACGAACAAAAGTCGAGGAGCCTCACCTCCCACCCAATCGATGTAACCCAGTCTACCGATCTTTTCCACTGCTTCTTCATTTCTCGCCATCTCTTCAAGTACATGGGGCAATAAGGCTGCGCCATCGATGTTTCCGTGATTGATCGCATCGATCACACATGCAGCATCGATAGGTCGATCGGCACGCGGAAATACGATTGTGTTGCCAAAGTAGATGGAGTCTCGCAGTCSCGAGGATAGGCCAGCAGGGTGAAAGGGAGGAAATCCTAAGAAATGACGAGATCTTTGGGCGCGCAGTCGAGGCTCACTTTTGTGGCCTTCGAAGTCTGGAATGTCCTGGCTGCTGTCCGTAACGGTGAACCAGCCATGTGTGATCTGGGGATTGCCATCAGTATAGGATTGATCATCTTGTGATTGATGGATTCGAGACTTACTGTGATTGGCTTTGGCATGCCAGTCGAGCCGGACGTATGCATGATCTGTAATGTAGTCAGCGGACCATAGAAAAAAAAGCTACCTTCGGACTCAGGGGCCGCGAATTGGCCAATAAGATCTCTGTCGAATAGAGTGCTGTCTGAGCTGCAATAGGCATTGGAACATCTTCCATAGGTATTCTTGCATCCGAAAAAGGTCAAAGGCACATTGAACTTCGGGACCGCCAGGCTGCCACGAATTTGAAAGCACAACAAAAGTTGAATGAGATAACCTTACAAGCATTGGCTTATCCACCGCCTCTTCATAGGTTGTCGTAAATGGGAAAGCCGGAACAGGCGTAGGGTCCCAAGTGAGGCTCGCGTCCGGGATGTGCACAACATTGACGTTCTTCGTATCCACATTGATGGTATCGATATTCGTCAGACCGCATAACAACACTCTACAATCGACAGCTTCAAATAGAGAAGTGTTGGCAGCGGCACTGTTCATGTGACTTATAAACAGTGGCTTCCGGACATCAGTATATCTTCTGCGGGCAAAACGTATCAGGACAACATACAACGTAACCCGCTTTTGCAATGGCCATGCACAGGACGTAATATCGAAGGTCAGAGGCTCCAATATAAGCCAGGACTGGCTGCTCTCCATCTTGAGGACCTCTTCCCAACTTTTCCACGATCCAGTGCGCGATTCCTTGAATGTGTCAGCCGTGTGCTGGACAACGTGGCCCGGACGTAACTTACGATTGACTGCATTCGCGAACACAGCGATGGACACATCTTGGATTTCCGAACTGCTTGTCGATTGCACTGAAGCCCATGCATGATCGGGGGTATTTTGGGCAATGCTATCGATTGTGCTGGGCAGTAGACGTCGGCCATGAACTTCACTCATGTTGGGTAGCCAAGTAACACGATGTAGGTTTGTTTCAATCGAGTCCACAGCTCCCAGTGAGTGAGCACTTCTATAGCTGACCGWTTCATACCAGGGATCGGCAGCGGGGTCATGAAGGGGTTTGGTGAGAAGAGGGTACCGCCCCACTTGGTGTCATTCAGCCAGTTGATAGGCAACTTGACACTAATGTCTTAATCGCTCATAAGCTTTCTACCGTCCTCGGAATCCAGCAGACCCTTGAACCATGTGATCCGTCTTACTTGCTCGCCATACATGATAAGCATGGCAAGTGCAGCAATTGAGAAGATGGCCAAGAAGGCTGCTGTACCAAACAGCCACCCCACGCCAACTGCTTCTTGCCAGGGCTGGAAGAAGAAGCCCAGACCGATTCCCAAGGACAAGCGGTATGCATTCATGGCCACAGTCGTCTCGACCACACGACCCTTGAAGTTTTCACATGCGTAATTGACGCAGATTGGGACACACAACTGTGCTGCGAAAATGACCAGAAAGTAACCCACAGCAAGGACCATGTAGTGCAGGTGGTACTGGAGTGCTGCGCCCACAATTCCCAGACCAATCGGTGAGGCAATTGCAGGACCCAAGAATAGAGGTAAAAGCCTGTTTTCTGGATGCCAGCGATTGTGCTCCGTCCCTGTGCGCCGGGAGGCGAACCATAGTGGAATACGGTCGTTCAGAAACATTCCATATGTCTGTGCGGCGATCAATGCCAACCAGCTCGTGAAAGTGAATGCAGCAGTTTGACCGGCTGAGAAGCCATAGCCGCCAGCAACGACTGGAATCTCCAGGAAGATCGCAAGCTCTGTGTTGACCAGAATAGCCCAGGCAAAGTTGATCAGCGTATAGAAGCCCGCAAGCATGGTTATGGGCGTCACGCCGATTAAAAAGGGTAGGGCTGCTTGCCGTAGAGTCTTGTTCAGGCTGCTTGGTGGTGTCACACCGAGCCCAAGAAGACATCTCAGTCTTCTCCGCAGGTATGGGGTCCCATCAGAAGCATACTGTGAGATGAATGTAGTGGATCGGCCTGGTGCATACTCGGTGTCTTCCAAGAACGCCGCTACTAGTATGATGGCAAGTCCGAGGGGTGCAAGCGTCCACCAGAACGTGAAAGGCCAAGGATGCGATTCCACAATGAAGCCGCCGATAGTAGGCAAGGCTACGACGCCAAAAAGGAACGAAAGCTCAAAGGACGCGAAGGCGCTACATCTAGTCAGCCTGAATTCATTGTCTGTCATTTCTTCGGATCAGATGGTCAAACTTGCAAGCCACGACGATGCAGAAAGAACATGTCCATGATATACCCCGAGCCCATGATTGTGGGCACCGACGCAAAGACACCACACATCAGACGCGAGATCGTGAAAGAGATGAAGTCGTCCGGTGAACTCGCCGTGGCGGACCATATTTGCGTGGCAATTACACCGAGCAGCGACCAGAAAATCAGAGCAGTGCGGCCGATGAGGCCCGCCAGTGGAACCAGAAGGAAGGGTCCCCCAAGCAAGCCGGCCACGGCTGCCGAGATCGAGTAGGAGAGCGCTGTTGGTGTTTTGCCATATGCCCGTGCGATATCCAGGTATGCTGTTTGGTGTGCAGTTGGAGCCGTTGTTGMCGCAAAGGCGGCAAAGCACAGCACGGCCAAGGATCCATGCTTTTTCGCATTCGACCAGTTCTGTAGATACGATTTCTCGCCTCAGCTGATGTGCGAATAATGTCAAGACACGAAGAAGACCTTTGGCTGAACGTGCTGCTCTCAATCCCGGGACTTGGACTTGATGATACTGACCAGTGGGTCCCTTGCATCGCTGCTAGGCGTCGGGATAAGAACCAGGCGATCCTTGGTACTGACTCTCGCCTCGTCTCGATGTTCACGACCTTGCACATGGCACGTATCGCTATGCACTTGCTTCTCCGTCATGTCGTTGGAAAGTTCCGCGCCCGGAAAAGGCCAAAGTCGGGGTCCTGCTGCATTTCATGTGCAGATTGTAGGATTCACTGGAAGGATGCTGCATTTTCAGCTTCGGGCGAGGTCGTTGTTGAGTGGTGGCATGCCGGTGGCTGGCTTTCTTCGACCTGAAGTCTAATCAAGGCTTGCCTTGCCAATCCTTGTCAGTCCTTTCCGCCCCCGTCCACAGTCTGGGCGTCCACCTGACTCCTCTTCCATTCCTTCGCAAAGTATACATGGCCACAAGATCACATCTCATATGGCTTCATATGGCATCAATGGAGATCTCGCTGGGACCAGCGCAACAAAACTACGCGTGGTGAGATGGCAAAATCATCAGCATCTGTGGCACAGCAGCGAGCTTGGGATTGTCATCAGTCACCAATCGCCGCCGTTGATCGACAACGCGAAGGAACAACCTTGGAGGAGGTGCAGAAACCATACGCAGACATGGAGACTGCCGTGCCGTACTTACTACTCTCGATCCCTCTCGAACATGCCTGCCTTCATCACCAAGCTGCGAATCCATCGCGCTCCTTCTGCTTATCCTCCACCCCAGGACCACTTGGTTGTAAAATTGGTCGCTTGACATGCCCACCCCTCACTTCAGCATCATTTTGTTGTAAATWTGGTCGCTTGAACATACCTAGCCGCGTTCTTGTATATAAGCCAGAGAGCGCCGAGCCTGAACGCGGACCCATCTATCATGGATTCGACAGCTCCCATGATAGATCGCGGGCAGAGGGTCCTTGCCATCACATGGGGAACTTGGTCACCGGCGGCCCTTATCGTTTGTCTACGGGTCTATGCACGCCTGCGCAGCAAAGCATTCGGCTTTGATGATGGCTGCATTATTCTGGCCCTCCTGATATCGCTACTTGGAGCAGTGTGTAATGTTTTCGAGGTGCATTACGGTTTCGGAAAATCGTGAGTTGCTCGCAAAGTCAGACTGCTAGAAGACACAACTGAATAACGATACAGCGTTTCAGCATTGACGGAGAACGGCGTGGAACATCTCGTCCACTGGGCGTATGTGTCCGAGATCCAAGCCGTGGTTGGGGTCATGATCACCAAGATATCCGTTTGCTGGTTTGTTCTGCGACTCCTAGGGCCAACGCATCGCTGGATGCGGATGGTGATTTGGGCGTGCATGGGTCTTTCCTTTGCWACAGCACTCATGTACGTCCTGAGCCAGGCCTTTGTATGCATACCGTTGGAGGCATACTGGAATCCACGAGTGCATGGGCGATGCATCAGCAAACAGACAATAAGTGATATACTCCTGCCAACAAACAGTAAGTCTGTCAACGTCTGCGCAGGACATACGATTCACGCGCTGATGAGCATAGTCACGAATGTTGTCACAGAATTCACCTGTGCTGCACTTCCCTTCTACCTGATCTCTCACCTACAGATGAAATCATCGGACAAGAAGCTGCTTCTGGTCTTGATAGCCTTCGGATTCTTGTAAGGACTCGGCAATTCTGTCAGTCCAATTCTGAGTACTGACACTGCGGCAGGGACGCATCGACCTCGATCGCACAAGCCGTCTTAGTTCGAGAGTACGCAACGGCGTCAGGCCGTAGGTCTTCCCTGAGACGTATTCAATCTGTAAACACTCACTTACATGTCCGCAGCTGATCTGGTGTACCCAACCTACTGGGTGATGTGAGTGAAGCGCAGCATTTCTGCGAAAGAACATCACTGATACAGCGCAGAGTCAATCAAAACTTTTCCATCGTGGTAGCGTCCGCACCGGGATGTTGGCATTTCATCCGGCTTATGAACGGTCATGTCAAACAAATTAGATCAAGCTCACAAAAGACTACTTCGACTTCAAGTTCACAGCGAAGACTAGGAGTTAATAAGGCTTCAGTTGCTCTTAAAAAAATTGAGGATCGGCAGTACTCAATGGGGGATCACAAGTATGGAGAACTGGATGATCGAAGCGTCGCGACCTCYGTATGATAGAGGTATTCTAGCATCCGCCATTGCAACAAACGCTATATCAAGCCACTATTGACAGTATCTCAGCACATGTAGCACTAACCGAAAAGATGTAGGTTGCTGCCCTCGAACGAATCGATCGACCGAGATTGTAGGAGGATGGCAGAACAGAATGGTGATCTCCAAGTCGGGTCTAACGAGGCACCCAGCTCCATGATATGGATTTATGGCTATAGAGTCCGGACTTTGCGTAAGTTGTTTTGATCTGTGAGCATGTGAATTGTGCGCTGAATACCAACAAGGCAGTGTCAAAATTACTTGAGGGCATCAATGATGGTTAGTAGGTCTTGATCATATGTCTTATTATGGTTTCGCTTTAGGCCAAGCAACTTGCGGGGTGCCGTTGATAATCGTCACTCTACAGAACCATCACATACCCTACCCCACGCAACCATCGACAATGATCGTGGCACTCGTGCCTCAGCTACGCAGATCGTGCGGCCAGTTATCCGAGCACGCCGGCAGAACGATCGACTGTTCGGCATCAAGCCCCTAATCCCGTTGGAAACTCTCTTTCAACCCCTCGCGACCGACTAAGCCTCGGCAACGAGCCCGATGCTCGCAGCACACTGTACTCGAGCAATGTGAAGGTGTAACTGCAGCATCCATCAGGCGTTTGTCTTGCAGCATCACTGGCGGTCCCACACTGCAGATGGCTTTAGCCGCAAGTCCTGCAAGACAACCTGCGACACAACTGCAACACAACCAAGACCGTTAGATGAGAAAATGCTAAACTACATTAAGCAATCTACTTCGTAGTCTACGAGTATCACCGTCCGCATTTGGCATACGTTGTTTAGCAATTGCCTAACTCGTCTTACAGGATCTGCGGCTAGTGTAGAAAGCATTGACTCGGCACTCCACGAATGGTACACAGTGCGACTGCACCGTTTTGCACCCCTCACTGCTTTTTCATATCCTGGTAGATTGCGGTCAATGTTACTCGTCGAGCCCGCAGCACGTTCAGATAGCCTCTTTCCTCGCTCACATGGCACCCCGAAAGGATGCACCAACTGCCTCGGTCATGATGGATTCACAGTCGAGCACGCTGTCGATACCTCACGCTGCTCGGAGTCTCCACTCCGAGGTAGCCTTGATGGAGGATGGCCGCTGAGACTGTGGGGAAGGTCAGCGCCAGTGCAGAAGCATATAGACTACGGGACTGCTCCTCGTGCGCCGCCATTCCTCAGCTCCAGCTATACTTGCAAAACTGACCATGGCTTCCAAGATGGTTTCAACAATAGCACTTGCGGCCGGTCTCGCCGCCGCTGCCAACACCGACCCGGTCGTCCCGCTGTCTGCTCAGATTGGTGCTCTTGACTTTGGTGTGACCTGCAATGTGCCCGTCTTTGGCAACTACACCTTTGAGGGCTACTTTACCGCCACGGCCCCTATCCAGGGTGCCTCTGGACAGCAGATCTACTACACGGATTTAGTGGCTGCAATCACCATTCCTTCATCCTTGACCGGCCTGGGCAAGTTTGTCAGTGTCTCTCACGCCAAGGCCAGTGTCAAGGTCCAACTGGACCTCGAGAACGCTACTCCCGCGACCTACGATGTGTTCCCCGAGCCACTCGTGCTCGACAACATCACATTCACCCCTGGCGAGCCGGTGACGGTCCGTGTGCCCACCACTGGCACCCTCCCTCCTTTGGGCCCCGTGACCCTGGGCCAGGCTGGCAAGACTCACCTAATCCACTTGGGCGAAGTCGACATCGATCTCACTCTGCTCAACAATGACGGTTCCACATTCCTCTTCCCACTCCCGATCAAATGCCCTCCATCGGAGATCCGCTACGACATCGGCATCGTGAACATTCTCGATCCCAGCCTCAAAACCCCGGCCGCGCCGACCACCAATGGCACCTATAAGTTTGCCAAAATCTCCAACAACGAGGAGACAGGCTCATTCCGCTTCCCCTACAGCTGCGACTTCAGCAACGGCAAGATGGACGATGTCGACCTCACCATTTCGGGTACCGTACCAACGTACCTCCACCCAGGTGACAAGTGGTCCGTCAAAGACGCCTTTGCCTACCTGCGCCTGTCCCCCGCCACAGTCGCCGATCTGACCTCGGGCTTCACCGGCGTGACAATGGCAACGACCATCGTCAAGCAGTACAACATCACGGTCGAGAACGGCAGCCCCTCCTCGATCAATGCCTTGACAACGCCCATTCGCACCACCTCCAAGGTCCAACAAGGCCAAGAACTCGACATTGCGTTGCCTGCCGACAACACCTTCAGCTTTGGTCCCTTCACCGCTGGCGCATCGGGTCAGGAGCTTTTCCTTACGTCGGCTGGTACGAGCGGCTCCTTTGCTTTCATGGATCAATCTGGCCGTAACGTCGGTGGCGTTGACTTCCAGTGCAAGCCCAAGTATACGTCGCGCCTCATCGGGTACGTTTTTTTTTTCTCACTGCTTGTCTCCTTCTTGAACTGGACTCTTGACGCTAACACTATGCACAGTATCCCTGTTACCAACGCTACGCCTCCTCCTATCTCCAAGTAAATGCAGCTTATCATGATCGTGCTGGCACAGCTATATAGTGAATAACGGTCATACATGGCCATATTCGGACAGGTGAAGCCGTAGAAGTAGACAAGTCAACTCGAGCTACGAGCTGTGGACTTTCAAGCTCCGATCTATAATGTGAAGAGACATGAATCAGAAAGCCAAACCCTCCTGCTACATTCGACCATAGATGCATGAAAGCAAGGATAAGAGAACATCGCGTGGACAATCCCTCTCCTCCCTCTTCCTTCCTTCCCCAAGCTGAACGAGGCGCTGCACACTCCTTTGTTCGCGCAAGTTTCGATTCCCACAGCCATCAAATCTGTCTAGCAGAGGCGACTAGTACATCTCCTCAAATACGACTCCCCGGTCGGCTAGCTTCTAGAAGAGCGACCATATGCTCATCCTCCTGCTGTTTAGCGATGTCCAGTGGAGTCGTTCTTTCTATTTGCGACCTCCGCATTCGGGTGCTGCTTGGATCAGCGCCATGGGTCAGCAGCAGGTCCACTACATCCTGTTTGCCTAGCTGACAAGCGCTATGAAGTGGCGTACCCCTAAGGAGGGAGTGTCGCAATTGACGGGCGATAGGATGTGAGAACTGAATGACATTAACCGGTGCTTTGCTGGACAGAAGAAAGCAGCCGTATGACCTCCAGCTCGTCGCCTTCGCGCTCGACGGCGTATAACAGAACGTCACCATCCTGGACATTCGTCCCCAGCGTCTAGCAACATCTTGATTGTCTCAACTGATGAGCCTGCCTGTACAGCTACGGATAAAGGCGTTTTCACCTGAAGTAGACATGGCATTCGGGTTAGCTCCGTATTGTAGTAAAAGTTGCTCTAGGAGCTTGGGTCGATCAATCGCTAGGCTGTGAAGTAGCAGTTAGACTTTATATCGCAGTGTGTAGAGGGAGCACTACTCACCAAAGCACAGATGGCACCTTACCACCTGAAAGAGTATGGTCGATCGAYCAGCCGTGTTCTAGGAGTTTGAGCAAAAAGCTGTGATTCTGTTTGAAAAGCGGAAGCTTCGATAACATCCTCGTCCGGATTGATTCCAGACTCTAGTAGCTCAACAAAAGGCGAGAGCTTGTCTTGCTGGACGCAGTAGTATAGCAAAGGCGATAGAGCCATACTTGGCTTCTGCCAGCGGAAGTCCGCAAGCGCAACTTGCAGCGCACTCTCTGGAAATTCATCGATGCAGCTTTGTAAATGATGATATGGCGAGTATTCAAGGATTGCAGAGAAATCGGCCATGGCTTTCCTTAGGTTATGGATTTGTGATATGCGAAGATGGTCGGCGACATGGAGTTACAGAGGGCAACGGCAGGCTTTAACGTCTCACATTATTACGAAGTTCACTACTGTAGCGCGAAACTAGAATACTCTGATCAAATATCCCAGACCAGCTTCTGTGAAAATTGATAACTTGATTGCTTGCCTATCTACGAGTGAATCACAGCTCTTGTATATATCCACTGACCTGATTGCTAGAACCTTCTACATTACAAATCGAGTAAGTGAATTCCTCTGAAGTGAATCATTCTCGAAACTTTAGCAATTACAGAAAGGATCTTTTAGTCAATTGCGAATGCTAACTAATACGGGTGGAAGAAGCAAAATGCAGATCCTGCTCCGATTTGTGACGCACGAGAGGCATGCTTAATGATCATGCCAGATGTATAGGACCGGCAACTAAATTCTTTATACCCCAAAAAAAAAGCTCGACTAGCAATTTGTGAGTTCAGTCGATGCGAATCCATCAAGATGGAACTGCCGACTGGATCTCGTGCGCAATCGGGACCCAAGAATCCTAATGTCTTCTTCGTCAACCTCTCCCGGGTGAAAAAGTAGCATTCAACAGATCCGATGCGTATAGCTTTCAATGTTAGCGGAAACTGTTTGCCGAAAATTACGTCAACGAGGAAATAAAATCAAGTGCGTGTGTTTAAATTAGACCATTACATTTTAAATGATACTGAAAGGCTATAATTTGACAAAGGCAATCCTATCTTTGCTGCACAAACTAACCAAGTTGACCGAAAGGTTGCTCCCAACCCCAATCAAGCGGAGCACTTGTAAGACCACCCAGATGCTCCTGTAGTATGCCGGTCTGGTCGTCGGTGACAAAAAGCTTAGGCTCAATGAGACAACTTGATCTCGCCTCGCCCTGCAGTATGTTGGAGTCACTTTCACCGACGGACTGCTGAGCCCCTGATGGGCGGTTGAATTCCGGGTCGGTGAGGAGTGTATGGTAGGTCTCACAGAGCTCTTCATTCAGTCTTCGACAGCGACCGGTGGCAATATGCGCATCTCTGTTGCTTTTGCGAGTGAACTGGGCAGAACACCAGGGACATTCCGTGGACTTAGAGCGGCTGCGTTCTTGGATATGTCGCCGATAGTTGTATACATTCGAGAATTCTCGCCCGGCACAACCATGCTCGAAACACCTTGGACGATTACTGTTGCTGCTAGTGTGGTCGTCGACAGGGAAACGCAACGTGTGCGGTGAGGAGAGCGATGATCCAGACGCAGTCTCTACGATTTGACGGCACTCCGTTGACGATCCCGAAAGCACGTGTGTCTCCATGTTCAAGGACGAATCTCTGCAGCGGACGACTGCCGGTTTGCTAGCTCTTGGAGGTGCCATAGCCATATTGGGATCGGAGGCTTGAAGCAGATATCGATATGGCTCTTGTCTCGAAGCGGTTGAAGTAGGAAGAGCATTTGAGTTCCAGTGCATGCCTTTGAGATTGTGTGCCATTCTTTCGTCGAATCGTCAGATATCCAGCTTTAGGTGCGTGACTCGAGCACTGCCAATGCAAGTTTGTCTCGGTGTGTTGAAGATAAGCCACGCAGGCGAGAGGTGATTCAGGCGATTATAGCCATAAGTACGGGCGATTTTGCACTAGCAACCACTTCAGCATTCATGCATATCGGCCACAAGAATTCCTTGATCCTTCAATGCAACATCGAGCGCTTGCGGGAGCTATTGGGAAACGATTGACGGGCCTCAACCAGTTGCACGGCACTGGAGAGGCACAGCACGGATTGCATGGCTCAATGAGGAGTTGTTTGGGAAACGATTGGCGGACCTGATCAAGCAGTTGTCTGCAGAGGCACAGCACGGAGTGCACGGCTCCATCAAAGTTCTGCGAAGGAGTAGGATCCAAGATCGAGTCGTTGAACGAGGAACGTTGGAAGCTTACTTCAGGTGGGGGGTTGTCTTGGTTGTTATGGTCCGGATGTTTAGCGTCCGGACCATTCGCGCACTTCTCCGTCGGGTCACTCTTAGTTGCACTTTGAGCACTCTCATCACAAACTCTCTTCTCTTGCTTTCTCCATGCGTGTAAGACGGACGAGTGAGCCGAAGCCACGAGCAGGCGTGGAGCAAAAGGCGTGTACGATGTACATGGAGGTGAGTGAATGCTAAAGGACGGAGAGWCCTGCTGGCGTGGTAGTCTAATGAAATGTAGAGCTACCTGCACTGGAAGACACGTTCGCTAATCCCACTCCAAGGTTCTCGCTACAGCGTTGTAACTTGTGCTGTTCATCGGAGTAGCAAGATTGACCAATGACAAGTCGGTGCGCAGCACATGGTAAGCGAGATACTCGCGAGCAGCCGCGAGCGGAAGGGGAGAAGAGGGTGCTATCGCGCTCATAGAAGACACGGCGCGTAATTAAGCTTTTTCTTCCTATTAGCTTACACATCGGGGCTAATAACAGCACTCCCTAGACCCCACTTATTAACTAACATAACATGCTATAGTAACCCCTATACTTCGTATACACATTCCGAAGACGGTAGACTACCTAGAGCGTACTCTATTACCTAGCCCTTTAGCTATTACGGTAATAAAGAGAATTTACGAGGACTACTATTAGTCTTTTAGAGGGTTTCTAGTAAGAGGTAGGTTATTATTATACGTACCGTTATCTAGGAATATAGTTCGACTAACGCCGTGCTCTAAGAAACTCTTATTAAGATTACGCGGAGCCTAGCGTAGGCTACCGTAATGCCGTTACCTAGGGCCCGTTAAGAAGAATAAGCGTAGAAAGAAAAGTAGAGAAGTTAAGTAAGTAGAAAGTAGTATATATATAGTTATATGGTGCGTTTTTACGGAGATCTCTATAACAAAACTTTAAAGTAATAGCGTAATACTAGTAGTAGGGGGTATAGTAACCTCGGTAATAATTAATAAACTCCGTATAATAATAATTAAGTAGCGTAATCGAATATACGTATAAGACTAGTATATAATTACCTTATATTATTCTTTCCTTAAGTAATTACCGCGTAATATAGTAAGGTATTAAAAATAATAGTAAGGTAGTTATAGCATTACTTTTAGGAGTAATGCTATTTATATAGGTAATTAATAGTAGGCGCGACGCTTTACTATATTTACTTACTTATTTATAATCGACTCTTATCGCTTTCTAATATCTACTTTTACATCTCCTACTACTTCTACTACTAAATATCTACCTTTCTCCTCCTTCCTCCTTTACTACCCTATATAATTAGTAATAACCGCGTTACTACTCGAATACGTAGACCTTTATACATATTAGCGTATCGCTACCCCCCGACCGACCTAGATAACCTAGATAATATCGGCGACTACGCGTATCTTAAACTAAATAAGAATAGGGTAGGAGTTAAAAATAAAACTCTTTAGCGACCGCGCTAACCCGTATAAATAGCTTAAAAAGGCTAGCTTTACTCTTAGCGCGGATTAGACGTATATAATAGGTTTTACGGTAAAGTAATATATCTCTTACTATAATAGTCTATTTAAATAGATCTTTAATATTTAGGATCGCCCTAATTATATTAACGCCTTCCTAGTTACGAGCCGGTTTGTATAATCTATTTAAGAAATTATAAGAGTAGAGATATACTAATAATATTATAATAGTAAAATTAAGGCGAAGGGAGATAAGTATAAGGATTACGAGCAAAAAATTAATAAGAACGATAATACGGGCTTACTACCTAGCTTAGAACTATTCGTAGTATATTTTCCTAGCTAGTATAAATGTTTTTAATACTAACGGGAAAAGGAATACGTCGTCTAAGAGGGATTTCTTAACTCTGCCTACGCTAACTATATCTAGAGGAGTTATAAAAATACCTACTAGTAGAGTAATACGTTCGTAGAAAAGAGAGAGACCTATAAGGGACCTAGCTAGTATAAAGGCTATATATTTAAAGCGTAGGATAGTATAATACGAAGTCGTTCGTATTATAAGGATTAGTTAATAGGGCTAAGGCTAGACCGGGATAAGAAGAGAACTACTTAAGGTAAGAGGTCTAAGTCTCGGTCTCGGAGTAGATCGAAAGGAGGAAGGAAGTAAGCTTTAGGTAGTATAATTTCTTTTACGAGTTTCTATTTAGAAATAACCTAAATATCCTTAGGATATTTAGGATGTTTTAGCTCCTACTTATATAGGTAAGTATTTCTTATCTCTACTTTATTCTCCTGTTCTATTTAATATTTACTTTTAATATATTATACGGCCTTTATTACCTCTTAGAAACGAAGAAGAACGCTTAATCGTATATAGTTTATTATATATTATATTATATATTTAGCTTTTAGTTACGGTAAAGTAAGTAATTACGTACGTAGAAGTATAAGTAAATAACTACGCGCGCGGTCTATTAACAGTTTGTATAGGTAATTAATAGTAGGCGTAACGCTTTACTATATTTACTTATCTACTCGTAGTCGACTCTTATTACTTCTATTCTATTAATATTAACTATAACTATAATACCTACTACTACTATAACATAATATCTACCCTCCTCCTTCTTCCTCCCTTTATACCCCGTATAACTAGCACTTACTACGACGATACCGCCTAAACCCCTATTTAACCTACTCTTACTCGATAGTAGTCCTACTAGTAGTATAAGAACTCTCGATACTCGGAAAAATAAGGTAAAAAGCTACGGCAATAAATAAATAGTTTAGCTATAGTACTAACCCGTATAAATAGCTTAAGAAGGCTAGCTTTACTCTAAATAAGGAGCAGACTAAGCTAATAGAAGATAAGGCTAGCTATCGATTCTCTACTCGGCTTACGATATTTAATCTAGCGACTTAGATTTATAATCGTTATAGCTATATTAACGCTATATTAATTTAGAGCCGGTTCGTATAATCTACCTAGGAAATTATAGGAGTATAACCGCTAATAATATAATAGCGGTATAATATATCCGGATAAGCGTAGCGTAGATAGTAATAGTAAGGAGATAGGTCGAGATAAGCGGTATTAGCGGTATTAGGATTAGCCTTAACACTTTATAGTATACTATCCTAGCCCGTATAATTATATTAAAAGCTAACAAGAAAAGTCGTACGTAGTCTTAAAGAAGAGCTTCTATAATGTCTATAGTAACTATAAGTTCTAGGATAAGGCGTATAGCTTCGATATCCGCGACTACCGGAATAATAGAGATAGCAATCTAGTAGCTCCTATAGAGCGTATAATWCGGCGGATAAGGTCTAGGCGTTTAGTACCCCGTAAGCGTATAAGAATAGTTAAGTATAAGTAAGGTAGAGAGATTATCGGGTAAAGTAGAGAGATTATCGGGCAAGTAGGAGTTATTAAGGAAGTAGGAGTAATTTAGTAGAAGAGGCCTATTTTTATACGGGGTATTCTAAGCGTAAGAAGTTTTATTTAGAGCGTAAGTATAGTCTAGGAGTATAAGAGACTACTCTATATATTTTTATAACTTACGACTTATCTTACTACTTATCTCGGTATCTATTATTATCTTTTATATATTTAATACGCCCGTATAACTATATTCTATTAATAATATATACTTATTCTATCGTACCTACATTTACTTTAATTAAAAATTATACTACTCTAACCCGAACCCTTCCTCTAAAAATTCTAACCGAGGCTTCCCTACTACCTTACTACCTATTCTATTTATCGTTTTTCCTATTAACGTTCTCCTATATTATACGCGCGGTATTTAAAATAGGCCGCTTACCTATAGTTCCCCTCGACCTATATTCTAAGCTCGTAGAGCTCTAGAATAATAGCGTAAATATTACTAATATTTAAGCCTACCTAAGTTCCTAAGGCCTTATCGCCTCTAAACGTACTATCCGTATAATTACCGTAAATAATAGTAGCGAGCCTCGATAGGCGTTAAAGAGCGATACCTATAATAATCCGTACCTCCGAATACGAATTGCTAAACTCTTCTACCTTAAAAAGCTACCTAACGTATATATTATAGAGACGTTAAAGGACGAGGGCTTTATAATAAAGCCGAATACCTTTATATAGCTAAGGAGGAGTATTAGAATAAAGCTACGACTACGGGAAGTAAAGTTTCGTAAGCGCGAAGAAGAGTATAAAAAGATAATAAAGAAAGAAATCGATCGTTTACGCCTTAGGTTATATAGTATAAATTTACTTTAAATATACTTCCGTATAACGGATAGAACGAGGCTCGCTCTCGAAAGGTAAGTATATATATACCCTTTATAAGGAAAGGGGTTTCTACCTAGTATTAAAATAGTATACCTTTATAGGAAGCGACTTTACGAGATAGCTTATAAGGTATATCCTACTAGTCCGTATAATAGAGCCTCGAAGTTCGTATAGCGCTATAGAAAGTATATTACCCTTAGTCTAGATATAGTCTAGAGTATAAATATATATAATAAGCTTAAGGACTACGGCTTCTAAATCTACGTAGTAATAGATATAGATACGTAGAGGTCTCTATAGGTTAGGTAAGGTTAGGTTAGGTAGACTACCTATTAGTTACCTAAGTCTTAGGTAGGGACATACTTAGCGATAGGTACGGTAGGTTACCTGCTAAGTACGACCTATAGTAGGCTTAGGTAAGGCAGCCTACTAGGCCGCTAAGATCGACCTAACCTACGCTACGGATAGGGTACCTAACTAACTAATAATAGGTAGTATACGGTAGTAATATTAAGATTAAGAGTTGTTCTTTCTAACTACATTACTAACTATAGTCTCCGCTCGTTTCTACGCCTAGCCTTCCGAGGCCGTAATAGCCCGCTATCGGCCTCTAGTACTTCTAATTCCCTATCCTACTCTTCCCTTTACCTCTTCTTCTCTCTTTAAAGTTTAGTACTATACCGTTCGCTTTAAGGAGKCACCCGACGTAGAACTCGCCCTATACTATCTTGCTCGTTATCGCTAATTCCGTCTATACCTACGGCATCGGAGAGTACGTTCGCTATATTAACCTCCTCTAAAATAGCCTCGTTCTATATAGCGTCTTATATAGTAGAGACCTCGCTCGTATATAGTACCTTTATAAGAGCAGCCTAAGTAGCGAGGCGGTCGTATACCTCGTCTCGAAGACGGCATCTTAACTATATAATATTCGTAAACGTACTTAGGTTATAGGAGCGGTTATATCGCATCTAGTGCCTCGTAATACTAAAATCGCGCTCGTATCCTATACCTACTACTAGAATATATAGGATGTCTCTCGCTATACGCGAGATAGTAGGGAAGCGCTACTATATCTTACGCTATATTAGTATAACGTCCTCGTTATAGTCGTCGGCGACGTCTATAAGATATTTAAAAGATGTCGTAGTATATAGAACGCTAACTAGTCGTCTAACTAGTAATAAAACTAATTCTTGCTTTCGATAGTAAGGCGCCTACGCGCCTCTTAAGGTGCGACTATACGTTACGTGCGTAGCGCTTACCGGTACGCTTAGTAGTCGTCTAACTTCACGTCTAGCTATAGCCGAAGCCTTAGTAATTCCTAACAATTATCCCCCTCCTTAAAGGGAGACGTCTCGGCTCTTATAAGCCTCTTAATTTCTAACTGCAATATATGTGCGTCTCTATACCGCCTCGCCGTACCCGTAGGTACTTCTATTCTTAGACTATTCTTAGGTCGAGTACGTATAGCTTACGCGCCTTTAGCTTTGCCTTTCGGTTTACCTACTATCTTCGTCTATTTCTAGATGTTTCTATAGGTTTCTGTTGCTCCCCGTCGCGTAGGTAGTTACGTAGGTACGTTACTTATAGGATAACCCGCGTTGTTATAGTAGTAGGTACGCGTGTATTATCTTAAAGTTTTTCCTTCGCGTTTAAAGCTCTTCTCTTACTTTAAGCGATACTACCTTATATTACTCGTACTACCGCCTTAAGCTTATAGCAAGCCCTATTATATTACTAGCTTACCTCCTACGACCCTCTTAATACCCTTATACCCCTCTTACGCTACTAGTAAGCCGACCGCTACTATACCGCTAAAAGCTACCCGCGCTATCGTACTAAACGCCCCGCCTCGTACTAAGGCCGATACGTAGGGCGCTACCCCTACTATCTATAAGCGCTACTTACTATACGCGGCTAACCGTATATTCTCGTACGGTTACCTTACGGTTCGCTTACTAACCGCCTAACCTAGCTACCGAGCCCGATTACGACGGCGTTATAACCGTCGGCGCTAAGATTAAGTACTTCCGCTATAAGGAGTAGTAAGTCCTCGCTTTCTACCTACGGTTCGGTTACGAGTCTAATAATGTTCTTAGTAGTTACTACTACGTAACACTCGAGTTTCCTAACCTAGTACGCTAGGCGAAGGTTATACTATCGCTCCGCGAGGAGTATGCCGCTAGCGTAGTAGGCTTAGCTAAGTAGTAGGTCCTCCGCCGCCGTATAAATACGGTCGCTCGCGATATTAAGCGCTCCGATAAGGTAAAGTAGGCGAACCGCGGGAAGTCCGTCGGCTCGCTTACTACCCCTCGTAAGGGAGGCGTAGGCGAAGCGTAGGGTAATAGAATYGCCCGTACTAGCCTTCGCTAGGCCTAGAACGAGGTAGCYRTAGGCCGCGCTATATTCGAGTTAAAGTACGAGGTAAGTTATAAACCCTTACGTTCTACCTACTATTCGCGTACTATACTAATACTATCTCTAGGAGCTCCGCCTAATAGGCGCCTCGGTCGCTACTCTAGGTACGGCTTCCGCCGCTTTCTCTAACGATAGAGGATCTTAGGTTAAGGCTCCCCTACCGGTCGCCGCCGAGGAGGAGGAGGACGACGAGGAGGAGGATAGCGACGACGAGGACGAGATATCCGAGTAACCGGCGGCTCTCTTACTACTATCGTAAGCGTCGTCTACTTATACGTTACGCGCTACCTACGCCTAGCCGCTATGCTAAAAGGCTAAAAATTCTACTCCTATTCTAAACTTACTTCCTTATTCCTCTCGGTAATCTTGTAATTACCTTCTTCGCCTATAACTCCTAAGCCTCTATTAGATTAGTAGCACCTTTATATTCCTCTACGGATTGCTAGCTATCGTATTCCTATAGCTAATCTTTCTACCTTATAAGAAAGAAATCCTTCTCCTTTATAGCGGCTATAATCTTCTTAACTTCCTACTCGCCGTCTTTATCGGCGATAGGTATATTACCTTCCTACGACTCGCCTAGTCGCTCCTTAAAGGGCTTAAGAAGAGAGACGTAAAACACGTTATAAATGCGCGAGTCTAACGGTAACGCTAGGCGATACGCCTACGTTCCGATTACGTCTATTACTCTAAAGGGTCCTATATATTTTAGGCCTATTATCTTCTTTAGTATCTTAAGACGAAGGTTCTTCGAGGAAAGTAATACCTTATTACCTATCTTAAAGTGTATTAGTTTGTGCTTCTTGTCGTAGAACTTCGCTTACGACTAGCTTGCTTTCTTCTAGCGCTCGATAAGCGTCTCGTAAACCGTCTTTAGTCTAGTCGTAGTATCGATCGCTACTAGGGTCCTTCCCCTAGGAATCTCGTCCCGAGATTCTATAGCGATAAGCGGGTTCTACTTATACGTAACGTAGAAGGGACTTATACCGAGCGTAGGATGCTCGCTATTATTATATATAAACTCTGCTTATACTAACAATTTAGCCTAATTATCCTAAAACTCGCTATAGTATATCCTTAGATACTGCTCGAGTATCTAATTCGCTCGTTCTATCTATCTATCCGTCTAAGAATAGAAGGCTATAGATAGCCTACGAGTTATATACGACTCGTAGTAAAAGTCGCTCTAGAACTAACTAGTAAAAACTAAGCCTCTATCGGAAACGATGCCTCTAGGTACTCCCTAGTACCTTACGACTTCGTCGCGAAGGAGCTTTACTAGTATTACTAAAGTACACTTCTTAGTAGTAGGGATATAGACGTTTATTTTCGAGTAGCGGTTAACTATTACGAGGATAGTATCGTAAACGCTACCGTTCCGCTTACTCGGAGGTAGATCCGTAATAAAGTCTATCGACAATTCCTACTACGGGCCGTCTAGTAAGGGAAGCGTATATAACTCGCTATAGGGCCGGTAGCGACGCGCTTTCGATACTTAGTATAGATAGTATAACGAGATGTACTCTTCGACGTCGTCGCCTATCTTTAGCTAGTAGTACTTTCGCTTTAGTAGAGCTAGAACCTTAGCCTTACTAAAGTAGCCTACGAGTACGTCGTCGTAATATATACGAAT
>NW_019716282.1:205009-206995 GCF_900074925.1 Ramularia collo-cygni | reverse complement strand
GCTAGTAGTACTTTCGCTTTAGTAGAGCTAGAACCTTAGCCTTACTAAAGTAGCCTACGAGTACGTCGTCGTAATATATACGAATTACCTACGTACGGAGTACGAGGTCTTCTAGTATAAAAAGTTGTTCTCCTTTATAAACTAGGCCGTTCCTTACGGTATGTTCGTTATGCTTTTCGCCTAAGAGTATCTTACTACACTTAGGATTATGCTTTTATAGAATAGTAATTATTCCCTTTACTACTTTAGATAGTAGGAGGTATGCCTCCTTATTAGTAACTACCGCTCTTATAACCCGTATAGTAAGCGTAGGTAGTTTACTACTCTAGAGTAAGCCGCCTAGAACCTCTATCGATCTACGCTACTACTTATAGATAGCTACAATTCTTTTAATAAAGGGGTACTCTCCCGCCTTACCTTTATCTACCTAGAAGGCTAGTTTCTTCTATAACGTTAGTAATAACGTACTAACTACCTACTTCTCGCCTACGTAGTCCGGGCGTCTTAATAGCGCATCTATAGGGTTTGTCTTAC
Organism: Ramularia collo-cygni; assembly: GCF_900074925.1. Classification (NCBI taxonomy): domain Eukaryota; kingdom Fungi; phylum Ascomycota; class Dothideomycetes; order Mycosphaerellales; family Mycosphaerellaceae; genus Ramularia; species Ramularia collo-cygni. Next base: position 206,461 of record NW_019716282.1, on the reverse strand, counting down.
CTATGCGGTACTTAATTACGAAATTAAATAGAGCGAGGAAGACAGCCTACCTAGCTTAACGGCTATTAAGTTGCTTTACTATTATAAATCCTTTTAGGTTAGCGTAGTCGACTAGCACCTAAACCGTATACGAAGCGCCTTCGAGGTACGGGCGCTACTACTTAAAGGATTCTATAACCGCTAAAAGCTCCTAGTCGTAAACCTCGTAATTATACTCCGTAGGGATTATCTTTCTTAACTAAAAGGCGATAGGATGCTATTACCTATCGAATGCTTATAATATAATTCTAGCTAGCGCATAGCCTAAGGCGTCGGTTTCTAGCCTAATCTTTAAGGAAGGATTATAGTATCGTAATACTAAAGCCGACGAAAAGCTGTCTTTTAGCTAGCGGAACGCCTACGCTTCGGCTACGCCCTATAAGAGGAATCCGGATTTCTTACCCTTCTTTATTCCCTTTAGCTAATCCGTAAAGGGCTTTATAATCTTAGAGTAGTTCCGAATAAACCTTCTATAGAACCCTATAAACCCTAGGAACTGCTAGATATCTAAGTACGTTTTAAGAGTCGGCTACTCCTCGATTACGGTTACCCTACTAGGGTCTATCTTAACGCCTATAGAGGTAACTACAAAACCTAGGAAGTCGACCTTATCCTTAAACTAGAAGCATTTCTTTAGACTTATATATAAGGCAAACTTACGGAGCCTCGTAAGCACCTCTCTAGTAGACCTTACGTGCTCCTTACGCGTCTTACTATATATAAGAATATTATCTAAATATATAACGTAGATCTAATTAACTAGCCTACTTAGGGTACGGTTAATATACCCTTAAAAGGTCGCTAGAGCGTTAGTTAAACCGAAGGGCATAATATAATACTTAAAGTAACTATAACGCGTTCGGAATGCGGTCTTCTAGCGGTCCGCTTACTTAACGGGAATGCAATAATACGCATCCTTTAAATCGATCGTAGTAAAGAACTCGCATCCCTAAAGGCGATCGAGGGTTTCGCTAATTAAAGGTAATAGATAACGGTTCTTAATCGTAATCGTATTAAGTCCTCGATAATCTACGTATAGCCTTACTATACTATCTTTCTTTAGTATAAATAGGATAGGCGTACCCGCCTCGCTAGTCGAACGCTAGATCTAACTATACTTAAGGGCTTTCTCGATATATTCCTAGAGCAGTTTTAATTTAGTCTAGGACTAGTAGTATATCGCTTTAAAGGGAGGTTTCTTACCTTCCTTAAGATCGATTATATGCTCTATGTCTATAGGTAGCCTATATAGTACCTAATCTATGCCTGCGAACATATTGCGGAAATCCTAATACTCTTTTAGAAGTCCTTTAATAGAATACTTAGTTCCTATATCGCTAACGACTCTACGGATAGTAATTATATATACGCGGTCCGCATCTTTTAAGTCGTTAACGAACTAGAACGCTTCTC
>NW_019716282.1:198003-203054 GCF_900074925.1 Ramularia collo-cygni | reverse complement strand
ATTAACTAGCCTACTTAGGGTACGGTTAATATACCCTTAAAAGGTCGCTAGAGCGTTAGTTAAACCGAAGGGCATAATATAATACTTAAAGTAACTATAACGCGTTCGGAATGCGGTCTTCTAGCGGTCCGCTTACTTAACGGGAATGCAATAATACGCATCCTTTAAATCGATCGTAGTAAAGAACTCGCATCCCTAAAGGCGATCGAGGGTTTCGCTAATTAAAGGTAATAGATAACGGTTCTTAATCGTAATCGTATTAAGTCCTCGATAATCTACGTATAGCCTTACTATACTATCTTTCTTTAGTATAAATAGGATAGGCGTACCCGCCTCGCTAGTCGAACGCTAGATCTAACTATACTTAAGGGCTTTCTCGATATATTCCTAGAGCAGTTTTAATTTAGTCTAGGACTAGTAGTATATCGCTTTAAAGGGAGGTTTCTTACCTTCCTTAAGATCGATTATATGCTCTATGTCTATAGGTAGCCTATATAGTACCTAATCTATGCCTGCGAACATATTGCGGAAATCCTAATACTCTTTTAGAAGTCCTTTAATAGAATACTTAGTTCCTATATCGCTAACGACTCTACGGATAGTAATTATATATACGCGGTCCGCATCTTTTAAGTCGTTAACGAACTAGAACGCTTCTCKTATATTAACGCCCTACGACTCGGTTAAGTATAGCTAGCTATCGTAGGCGCTATTAACTAATATACTATTCTAAGCCCTCTACGGGTTCCCTAGAATAATTACGTCGTCCTTAATGTCTAGGCTATAATAAATAGCTTCTAAAGTGCGTACTAGGTACTTAGAGTCTACGAGTTATAAGCGTATAACGTACGCTCCGTAGTAGTAGCTCTTAGTACCCTTGTTCCCTTAGTACGACTTAACTCTTAGCAGTTTAGCGTTCTTAATACGCTTTAGCCTATGCTTTAGAGCGAAGGCCTACGATATAATATTAATATCGGCGTAGTTATCTAGTAGGAAATCGGCTATTATCTTACCCGTAGGCGTAACGACCTTACCTCGCTTACGAGACGTAGGTTTCGAATTAACTAGGATAGGTAGGTCTAGTTACGATCCTTTACTAGACCTTCGTCTTTTTTTGTCTTCTTCTTACTCTTGCTGCTTCCCTAATCGTCGCCTACGGCTATTAGGCGGATATCTACCTTATCTTTATCTAGGTAGTAGGGAGTAATATACTATTTCTTATAGTATTTAAAGCACTCTACTTTAGCTATCTACTCGCTGTTCGCTAGCGTCTAACCTACGTTACGATTGCCCTTTACTAGCTCGGCGTTAATAGAGGATCGGGAATAATTCCCTTTAGTATTAGAGCGGTTCCGCTTCGACGATTAGTTCGCGCCTTACGAATTACCTAAGCTTCTCTTACTCCTTACTCGATCGGTGCTCTCGATCCTAGATACTAAGGTTACTAATCCCTATCTTATATCTAGGATAGTATAGTGCTTAACGATCGTGTCGCGAAGCGACGGCGAGAGCTTTACGAGTAGGTAGCGTATCTTCTACGCCTCGGTATAGTCGCCTAATTAGTCTTCTAAAATGTTTAATTTTAAGGCGAACTTCTACGCAGTTTAGCTATCCCCTTAGTATGCTTTCTTATACTCTAGAGTAATATCTAGCATACGGTTAACCGGATCTCCGACTACGTCTCGTACGAAAGTACGAAAGTTATCGAAGGTTATCTCGTAGGTATCCGCTATAGTATAGTTCTAGTACTACTTCTCCTACGGGTCGCCTAAGAGGAATATAATACCGTAAAGAATCTTATTACGCTCTATCTAATACGCATTTTCTAATAGTTCGAAAATAAGCTCGAGCTTATAAATAAACTAGCGACTCTCTATAACGCTTTCGCCTTTAAAGCTTCTAGGCTCCTTTAGCTTAGGCTACGAGGCTATCGTATACGTTTAAGGTGTACTTCGCCCGCTTATCGCGGTCTCTATAGTCTCTACGGTCGTAACCGTCTTAGCTCCTAGCTCGCTAGCGGAGCCTCTATTCTCCTACCCTCCTACTTCTAATATAATATCGTCTTACGGTTCGCTAACGGTTATCCTACGTAGCTCCTATACCTACGTACGAGCCTTACGTAAACGGATCTCCGCTTATAGCGATTCCGCCTCTCTATCGAGCCTAGCTATTTCTTCTTCCGCTTTCTCGAGCGTCTATTACTCTCGGTTACTAGCGCTATCTTCTTCTAGCTCTCTCGTACGCCCCCTTATACGAGCCGTAACCGGCTCGCTAGCGGTTAGCACGTCCGATATTAGGTTTTATAAACTACGGGTTCTTAAGGAAGAATTAGAATTATAAGATATATAAAAGATGTTATAGTATATAGAACGCTAACTAGTCGTCTAACTAGTAATAAAACTAATTCTTGCTTTTCGATAGCGAGGCGCCTACGCGCCTCTTAAGGTACGACTATACGTTACGTACGCGGCGCTCGTCGGTACGCTTAGTAGTCGTCTAACTTTACGTCTAGCTATAGTCGAAGCCTTAGTAATTCCTAATACTCGGCTATAATCTCTATAATAACCTTATAATAACCGTATAATAACCGATACTTTTAACATCTCGTATAATCTAATCCTTCTATTATAGGATTATTCTTCCGATTTTTACTATATTCTAGCCCTCGACGACTTCGCTATTATACCCCCTTTCCTTCTACGTACGGATATAGTCGCCTTATAGGTATAAACTTAACGCCTTATCTATCGATCTCCTTTATACTAACCCTTTATATAGATAGCTTAGAAAGGGAAAGTAAAGAAACTATAGAAGCGGATATGCCTAGCTCGGCCGTAGTTTAATTACGTTAAATATATACCTAATAATAAGAAGTGCCTATTCTATAACGACTATAACTCTATACTACCGGAATCCTCCTTAAGACCTACTATACGGGCTACCGCTATACCCTAAACACCCTACGACCTAATAAAGTCGATTATTATTAAACTCTCTAATAACGATACTAAGATATTAGACGATAAAGTTCTTAGAGGGTATAACTACGGCGACCTCCTATAGACCGTATACCTAACCGGTATAAAGGCTACGAAGATATATTAAGCGAAGATCGAAGAGGAAGAGGTAAAGAATCTACTAAAGCACGAGTACTACGCTAGTAATATACTATTAAGTAAGAGGTCTAAGGATAAGGTCCTTATAGCTATATTAACGATAGTAACCGTACTAATTAAGTTTATAGTTACTATTGTTATTGCGAGATACTATATTACGATAGACGACCTAAATAAGATACTAAAGTAGTAACGCTCGAAGAAAGGTAAATAAGAATAACGCTCTTAATAGTATATAGGGCGTTATATACCTATTCTTACTCCGTATAATCGCTAATAATATACTAGGGACTCCCGTAAGTATTACTATTAGAGACTATACTATCGTAGATATAATAGCCGTAATTAAATACTTCGGCTCCGATTTACTAATTACGAAGGAGATTAAGTATAAGGATAATACGCGAATATACCTAACCTAGTCGTATAATAACCGTAATAGCCCTATCTAGCCTCTATTAGACGAGTTTAAGGATAGGAAGCTAAGCCGTATCTTTCTAAATAAGATTAATATAAAGGGTAACCTCGCTTAGAAGTAATATAAGGTATTCCTTATCTTTAAGCGACGTTTAAAGGCTAAACCTAAAGTAGATGCATTATACGAGGCTAGTATTAACGTAAAGATTACGAAAGTACTTATAGTCCTTAAGAAGCTAAAGAAGGAGCTAAAAGTAAAGGTTGTTAGAATTTAACAGGCTGGGGAATAACTGTGCCTTTGCTAAGAAACTACTTGTATTTAGTCTTTTAAGAAGGCTCTTCCTTCTCTAAATTACACTCGCTTACCCCGACTGTCCTAGATGCTTCTCTCTCTCTTCGTTCCTAGATTTCACTTTTTAACAGGTTATAAGCCCGGGTTTTGCGCCTACTTTTACCTCTAAAATAAATCTAAAGAGAAGTTTTGCATTCTAGTAAAGGAATCTACTTCTTAAATTTATTTAGAAGAGAAGGGAGGGGAAGAGGAACCCTATATAACTAAGATACCTCTAAGTTCAGCCTCTAAATAATACCCCTAATAGTTTAGGAAGAGAATGTAAATCTAAGGTACTTAACCTCTCTATATTAGATTAGATATTAAGTTTAGTATACCTTGTCTAGCTATAAATCTAGTAATTAGTCCTAGTCTTTCTACCCTATCTTCTAAGATAGGAAGAGGAACTCTCTCCTATAGTAAAGAGAAAAAGAGTAATAGAAAGACCTCTAAAAATTTCTTCTAGAACCCTATAGACAATTTAATAAGCTTAGTACTACTTATATAGAATTTTTACTTTAGGTTAAAGGACACCTCTATACTTTAATAAGACACTAACATAAAATACTACTACTTAATCCTTAGGAGCTATACGTCTTTAGAATAGAATTTAGATTAGCTTTTACCTCTTAGTAAGCTACCTCTAAGCTAGAAAATTCTACTCTAAAGTCTATTCCTAAAACTACGATAAAATCCACCCTTAAGTTAAAATCTAGTCCTAAGTTAAAATCCACCCTTAAGTTAAGGTTACCTAAACTACCTCTAATCCTACCTTCTAAAGCTACTTCTAAGCTAAATCTAGAAAGAGCAAGTTTAGAGGAAGATTAGATATAGTCTAAGGATATATTAGATTAGTTAAGAAAAGATCTTTTTAAGAGAATTTAGGATATTATAATAGAACTCTAGCTTAAGGATTCTAGAACTAGGGGAGACTAACACTTAGATTCTAAGAATCCTCTATCTAATCCAGAATCTAGAACTAAGTTAGATTTAGAACTAGATAATTTAGAGTCTAGTACTAAGTTAGATCTAGAACTAGAGGATTTAGGATCTAAGGAATATTCTAACTTTTTAGATCTAGAGTTAGTTAGATTAGATTTAGAAGATTTCTAAAAATAGGGGAGCTAGATTAGGTCTAGGGAAATAGGGGAGGATTCTAAGGGAATAGGGGAGCACTAATGTGCCTT
>NW_019716282.1:196051-197933 GCF_900074925.1 Ramularia collo-cygni | reverse complement strand
GAGCACTAATGTGCCTTTTAGTAGTTTTTTCCTTCCTTTTTAAATTTTGGAATTCTTAGATAGAGATATAGCTATAGGGGAGTGTTAGAATTTAATAGGCTAGGGAATAACTGTGCCTTTGCTAAGAAACTACTTATATTTAGTCTTTTAAGAAGGCTCTTCCTTCTCTGAATTATACTCGCTTACCCCGACTGTCCTAGATGCTTCTCTCTCTCTTCGTCCCTAGATTTCACTTTTTAACAAAGGTTAAGGTTAAGCTAGAGGTAAAGGAGCTATTAGTAAAGCTAGAGCTATAAATATATACTTTATCGCTCCGTATAATATAGTACGCGTATAATAGGAAAACGCTAACTATTATAGAACGATATTAGAGGACCCGAAGCTCTTACGTAAGATAATAAAAGTAATAAGAGTAATAACGAGTTATTACCTTCGATATCTAAATTCTTTATTATATATATATAGCTCGTATATAAAGCCGAAAGTACTACTAATATATTACTAGGTAAAATAGGAGCTAGAAATTAAGGCCGAACCTCTAGCAGATAATAAGGAATAGCCTAGTATCCTTAGTAGTAGCTATAAGCGAACGATCTTAAAGGTTTCGTCCTATTCTAATAATACTAGCTAGCCTCTAGCAAATTATACGCGAAATCGATTTAAGTATCGTAGAACAAAAGAATAAGGATATACTAGATAGTTAATAGAGGTTTTAGGAAGTTTTAAAAGCACTTAGTTATAAACGGCGTTTATATCTTAACGGATAACTTAATACTATAGTATAACCTATAGTTTCGTTATTATACGGGCGCGTTTAAGCTTTTCCTTTACCTATTATATCTCTCTATACGTAGTACGAGAAGATACTATATAAGCGGTCTTTAAGAGTTACTACTTTATAGAATTAGATACTAGTATTATAACTATATAATAGGTAAAAAAGCTATATCGCAATACTCCGTATAATATTATATTAATACCGCTAACGTTTTAGTATAGCTAGATTCGAAGGAGGTAGGGACGCGAAGGCCTAAAGCGTACGTAGTATACTAAAAATATTTTGTTATAGAGATCTCCGTAAAAACGCACCGTAGTAGTTACTATCTATTATTCGTAAAACTTAAGGTATACGCCTTAGCCGAAGACGCTAAACTCTTTACGACCACGACTCGTTACGAATAATAAGTTAGTATGTACGGTAGATGTAATTAACAGCGCGAAAGTTTGTAGTATAATAATTAATTCTAGAGTAGGAGAAGGCTATAGTTAATCGTTAAGCAGCTGCCGTAGGCGCTGCTTTAACCGCTAGTATACTACAAACCTTTCTTTTCGCCTTTCTACTCCTATATCTTCCTATAGCTTCGTATAAGATTAACGCTCTTAAGGCATTACTCCTCGCAATATTACGTATCCGAGTAATACGCACTCTATTAGCTAGTAGGGTCTCCTAGCTATTCCTATTCGCCCTTCTAAAGCATTTTCTTTAGCGAGATCTATATTCCGGTTTCTTTATAGATGCTATAGTATATAAGCTTAGGTATAGTGCTATTCGGTAAGAGGAAGCTCGCGCTTATATTGCTCTATACGATTAAGAAGACTAGGGCCCCTCTACGCTATATAGCGATAACTCCGTAATTTATACCGGCATAGTAACTTATAAACGGCCTAGGAGGCAGTATCTTAATAAGTCCCTAGGATTACTCCTTATCGGCTTAACTACGAAGGAGAGACAAGCCCTTAATATTAGACTATTATTCTCGCACTCTAAACCTAAAATCCACCCTAATTAGAACCGTACCTAGCTTCGGGTAGTAGATAGTTAGTCGGGCTATAAGCTCTCGGAATCCGAGATAAATGAAGTTCGAGCCGTCGAAGCTAAGGA